>NC_056725.1:1685830724-1686130724 GCF_019279795.1 Protopterus annectens | reverse complement strand
TCCCATGGAGGCTGTATTTTTTGCCTTTGAGATGGCATTAATAACCTGCTTCCTGCTGATGAGGGGAGGGGGGCAGGTTCTGGGGATGTCCTAGTTTACTGATGGGGGACAGGGGGGTGATGTTTTCAATGAACTTGTCTTCCAGCAGCTATATCTATTGCATTTGTGTATGTGGTATTCTTGACCACCAATTCAGAGCAGATTTGGGAGTTACCTTTGAGATTGCAGATGTATGCAAAGAAGGCCTTGTGATTGTCCTTAGTGGATATGGCCAATTTGGACTCAAAGTTAGCCTTAGAGGATTTCACCAGTGACCTTATTTGCTTCTTCAGACAAAGGAGAGATTGCTTCCAACTTGGCACTTGCTCCTTCTTGGTCCTAGACAGCAATTTTTTCCTTTTATTATAGAGTCTGTTTATTGCTGCTGTCCACCAGACAGGTTTACTCTTCCTTGAGGAAAATGATTTGGTCCTGTCAGGTATTGCTGAGTCCATGCAACTATATAGGTGCTCATATACTTTTTTGTTGTAGGGTTGGACATTAGTGCTTGATTCAACTGAAGGGATGGTGACTGTGAAGCTGCTTATACCTGCTCTTGGGAGGTTGTAGTCAGCTTTGGAAACTTTTTTTGTTCAACCCTGGCAAGGGGGGGGTGGGGGGGTTCAGGGGAGATGATGACTTTGAAAGTAATTGCTTTATGGTCGGATCTTACCAAGGAGGATGACACTCTAGGGGTGCTACAGCGGCTACTCATGTTGGTTAGTACCAGGTCCAGGATATTTTCACCTCTTGTGGGGGTGTTGACCAGCTGATCCAATGTACTGGCACTGATGAAGTCAAGGAATCTCTGGGCATTCATGTTTGAGCTAAAATAAGTCTTCCACTGTATGGTTGGGTAATTAAAGTCCCCCAGGATCAGGGTACAGGGTTGAATCTTGATGGATTCAAGTAAGTCCAGATAGGTGGAGTGGACCTCCTGAGTCATGGTTGAGGGTCTGTAGCTAGCTATGATTTGAATAGGTGTTTTTTCAATAGTTAACTGCACCTGGAGTGTCTCCTGTGCGTCATACTGTTTCACCAGCCTGGAGGTGTGTATGTCTTTGATAAATATTGAAACTCCACCTCCTTTGGTTTTTAGCTCTCTGTTTGGGGTCTGAAAGTATGGTAGGGTGACTAATCTGGTAAGGCTGGGGTGCTCTCCACAGCTTTGGACCATATTTCAGTGACTGCACAAGTGCCAGCATCTTTCAGGGTGAGTAATGCTTGCAATGAGTGCAGTTTCATGCTAAGACTCCTAGCGTTTAGCAGCATGACCTTTAAATTTAATTTAGAAGAATTTTTCACATTGGTAATTTTGTCCTCGTGACTTTGCTTAAAAAAGGGACTATGAGGAAGGCAAGAGCCTTTGCCAGAAGCTTGAAGTCCAGGGGAGACAGATGAAGGCCATCTCTGGCAAAGCATCGTAGTCTGTCAATCATGTCCTCCCAGGCTGTCAGATACTGAAGCCCCTTGGAATGACACTAGAAACTAAGCCAATTGTTAAAGTCAATAGTTTTCTGTTTGTACAGAGGCACCATTCTGGATGACGGTAGGATGCTGCTTAAGGCTAGGGACATACCTTCCTGGGACACATATTCAGCAAGCTCAGTCATGTCTCTCTTCATATAGTATAGAGAGGTACATCTCAAGTCATTCACACCAACATGGACTATGACAGAGTCATAATAGTGTTGATAGACTTGACTGCGTGAGTGATATGGTGGATTCTAGCACCTGACAAGCAACTTACCGTGACTTTTCCCTTCTCTAGCCTGGTGAGGGGCACATCTGTGTGTCTCATGATAGAGTCTCCTATGACTAGTATGTTAAGTTTGTGGCTGGGCCTTACAGGCTGTGAGACAAAGGCATGTGTACTATCTGTGGTGCTTGGTGCGGTGGGTTGTGATGTGCACATGTGTTTTTACCTCAGAGGTCTCTTTTGTTTAGGTATGTTTCTGTTGAGAACCTCCACATATGTAGGAATGTACTGTACAGGTGTGGGTGGTGTTAGAGGTGTGGTGCTTGTGCAGACAACCTTCCCAGTTTCAGATATATGGCTTGTTGTTTGCATTGTTAGTAGCACAACAGGTAGTATACTTGCTTTTGATGCAGAAGGCTGTGGGTTCTACTACCATAGTATGCAGATGGATCGTTGATACTTTACTGTGTTATACTTTAAAGGGAGTAGGAGTGGATGCTGCAGTCCTATGAATGCCCACCTTTGGAGGAGTTACCTAGTAACTATAAACCTGTTATCAGTTTGCCATCCATTCCTCACTGCAAAATTTTACTAGCTTATCATTTTTTAATGTAACATAGGCAATTTATTCTTCAAAGGCAACAGGTACTTTATTTGTAGATAAAACAATGAAATATAAAGTTGTTTGTTAGCAGCAACCCCTTCATTGTTTACAGATTCCTTTCATGTGGGATTATTTAGATGACTTACTTCTGCAGAGATTTTGCATATTTGCTGATATTGGTGGATTGTAATGATAGACGTTTGAGTGGCCTTTTATGGTTGAAATTTTCTGAAATGGGTAGTTTTGTCATTATTGGTTCATGCATTTTGTTTCATTGCTTATTAGAAGACTGTTCAAAACTATAAATTTAAAATGCATTCTAACAAGTGGTGTATTATACAAGGAATATAATTTAATACAATCAGGTTAATATAATCGGGATATAGGAGATAAAAATGGGGGAAAAGACCAGTCACCAATGGAGTCCCCCAGGGTTCAGTGCTAATACTTTTTTCTGTTTGGCATATATATCTCAAAAGTAAAAAGAAGTACCAAAAAGCTTTGGCCAAATAAATTTGAGATGACTGCAAGCTAGGAGCAGTTATTGAGTCCCCAAATGACTTACCCGTCATGCAGGAAGGTTTGTCCCTAACAGTAACTGGTGCCAGAATCATGAATTTAAACTAAACTCCAAGAAATACATTATTGTATGCTTTGGGAAGTCATCTACTCCAGGGAACTGCCAAATTGACAATGCCCCCTGAGAACTGACCCAGTTGTTTGGCATTTGGGAACTTGTATGTACAGTGACCTAACTTTTGACCAACATGTGCCCAGAGTCATAAGAAAGTCTTTCTATATTGCACAGCTTATAAACAAATTCATTGTGACTATATCTAGAGATGTTATTACCCCCCTTTACAAAGCCCTCATTAGGGCAATTATTTTGTATAATACCCACTTTGGCAGGTATCTGTCCAGACGCATGCAACAATTAGAATACTTACAGAGATACCTTACTAAAATGATAGAAGTCCTGAACAATAGGTATTGCATGGACCATCTTAAAGATTTATCACTATACTCAGTTTCCTACAGAGTGCTTGGAGGTGACATGTCTGGCATACAAGGCATCCTCCGACTTAATACGGATGGACCTACTGAACATCAGCAAGTCAAATGGTATCAGAAATACTCAGTCCAGGTATCTAAACTGAATGTTGTAGAGGGATGGATATATATTACAGAGGCTATCACTGTTCCAGAACAGACTATCCATACAAGTAAAACAAAGCTCATCCCTGTCCATACTCAAATGCAACTTGGATCTAACGATAGGTAATAGAAAATGTATTTGAGATTATCCCTTACATGGGTCCCATCAAATTATCTGTGGTATGATCACAGTTATTCTCACTAGGGCTAATATAAAATTATCAGCCATGGGATACATAAGACTAATCAGGAAATGTTAATTCAAGCACCAAAAGGGAAATTGGCTAAGCTTAAAACGTCACGTTGTGGTAGTAAATAGTTTTAAAAAATTGCCCTTTTTAGATCACTAAGTGCTCCTGTCACCCTCCACCCCCCAAGTCTTCAACAGGTTCCGGTGCCTCTGCTCCCTAGGGGTAACCACTTGAATTGCCAATATTCATAATACCAATTCCTAGAATGTGGAGATTGAATAACCAAAACTCCAGACTTATAAGTCTGAGATTGGCATTTCTCAGACTATTCCATTGCCTCAGATGTGTGACAATCCAGACCTGATATGTTTGTGGGGTATTGGGGGCTTGCCCCTTACATTCAGAGGTACACAGGACTTGCCCTCCTGCAAAAACAAAGTTTAATTAAAGGAAAAGACCAATGTTTGATATCCACTCTTCCCATTTGTCAGCATTTCCAAACTCAACATTAAGAATCCTGACATTTCACTAAGACCCTGACTGAAGATACTTGTCTAATTACATCTTGCATTATCATAGACTTATATCCCCACTAGTCCCTTGTTATCCTGCTGATGAAAATTCTCTGTGAACCAGAACGTGTGATGCTAGAAGATGAATTGTCCTAGATATGAGCAAGGAATGGCTTACTTAATCATTTTGGCCATTCCAGTACAGAGCAATGAGTGCGTGGTTCTAAGAGAATTATAAAAGTAATACTGTGGGTGGGGGGATGATGTAATAAAAAAGAATGAAGTGGAGTGTCATGAGATGATATATTGCAGGGCTTCTCCAGTAAGACAATATTATTAAAAAAATCTCAAAAGTGGTTTAGAATCCTGTACCCCAAACATTTAAAATATTGGCACAGAATCCTTTCTGAAAATGTTAGACGTGTCTTCTATGCTTCTTCAGAAAGTATAATAGATATGTTTAAGTGCTCTACTATGACATACTCGGTGTACCTGCATTACTAAGGTCAGAGAGTGGAGTTATCAGTGGCCATTATATTGGACCTTCTAGATTAACTGCAAAAATGCAGTTTATAGCATTAATAGAAATATAGAACCTGGTGGGTGCAACAAAGGGGTAAGAAAAATGGATTCATGCCAAGTTATCGAATGTAATTTCGGCAAACAGAAAAAAAACAAAAAAAGGTTCAATAAAACCATCTTCAAAGAACAACTCAACAATTTCTACACCTCCTACACATCCCAGACATACATATACCAACTCTGAGTTCACACAACAGTGGAGACAAATGCAAACTTCTCTGCTGGTGAAAGTCATTTCCACAAACAGCACTCTCTTTTTTTGCATTTGCCAAAATTACTTTCAATGATATGATGTACTCAGAGAAACCACACTAGCAATACACGACAGACAAGGAAATAAAGCAAAATTAAATTACAAACTGCAGCACACTTTATCTGTTTATACTAACCTTAAGTTTACTGCAAAGTGCTTATTTTTCCTCAGGGCATAAGTAGTGATTTCCTCAGAGCATAAGTAGTGACCGATCCCAAAATCTTTAGTAACTAAAGTTGCTAAGACCAGATTTCTATGTCTTTGTCTATTATCCTGCTTTGGGGTGGGATTCCTCCGCACAAGTTTCAGCAACTCTGAAATAAAGCACTACAAGGGTGCTTAAAATAGCACAGATGTAAGGATAGTTTAGCCAGGATGAGCAACACACTTTAACTAGCAATGTAAACATTAGTATAAATAGAAGGATAAGCAGATAAGATGAAGCAGGCTATCCCTAATGATTTTCATATCAGAACATGTTGCTAATGTTGGCTTGGTCATACCACAGATAGTTAAAATAGGCCCAGTGTATTATTCCCCAGGCAGTTGGTGATATCACACATATTATGGAAGCTGTGCTTTGGATTGTATACCTCCTTGGCATTGCTGAATGATGTGGTTTTTGGACCCTTGTCAACAGGCCCATTTTTATAGGTCTTCTCTTTCTGCAGCTGCAGGCATCACAGATTGACAATGGATGTGTTGAGGGTAGGCTGGGGAGCCAAACTAGGTTCCAGCACAATTCAGAGGGTGGATACTCCATGGACAAGGCACTTCTCACCAGCCAGCTGGAGCTTAGAACAATGTTCCTAGCATTGAAGGGCTTGCAGAAATGACCAGTTAGAGGATCCCCCCATCTGATTAGACAATCAGTCCTTTGAGTGATACCTAAACAAACAGGGGCACAAGGTTGTAGCACTGTGCATGGAAGTGGTGCTCATCTGGCTTTGGACAACACATAAGGGTATAGGTTCATAGGTTTATACTAGGCTAACTGTCTTTTGAGCCATTTTGGGCCTAGCCAATTATCTCATGTAAGAATCAAACCCTGCAACTTGTGTCTTTAAGGTTAACACCTTAACTATTATGCTAACAATTTAGTGTATTTTGCATTGATAGGTTCAGATCCCTGGAGAAGTGAATGAGCAGGTGGGTGCTGTAATATTCATCTCCAGCATTTCCAAGGGCTCCAGTTTTGGAGGGTCATGTCCAATCAGCACCTTGAGAGATGGAGCACTCCAGAGAATTACCTGACTTTTACTCAGAAGACCACTGTTTTTCTCCTCTTCTTCCTGCTTGGTTCATCAAGGCAATGGGACTAACAGTGGCTATGCATTCTCTCACGACATGGAAGATTCATGTATTCATTTATGCTATTCCTGATTATTACATGTTTCTTTGTAAAGTTTAGTGAAGAAAAATCAAAACTCATTCTCGTTTCAGAACCTGAATTCCCTATTGTACAGGACACCCTCATGATTCTATCCAAGGATGCCATCCATGGTTGAAAGGGCAGTAAACCCCTGTTCAGTGATTTATATGTAGGCCTTTTATTCTGTCAGATCTGTTAGTAAGTGTTTTAGAACTGGCTGAAACTGTCAGGAAACTCATACTTGAAAGGATTATGTCAGTAAGTAGAAATGTGTCTCAGTTTGGGTGCTGCAGTACTCCATAATGCCTCAGATGAGTAGTTGTAGGTGATTTTCATCTATTTCAGACAGGTATATGATTTGGGCCACTGTGATTCCACAACCAGTCATCTGTGTACACCAGGACCATATGAAGTATATGATTGGTGTCCAGTATTAGCTAGTCAAGCTGTTCCTGGAAGGAGTCCTGCAAATTCTTTCTTCTTTGAATAATCCCAAACAATAAATAGGCCTTTCCTTCCTCAATTTGAACCTGCTTGCTCAGTAGTATTGACATTTGTGCCTTGGAAAACATTATATTTGCTGGCATCATGTCTGCTCCTAGGATCTTGGAGCTTCTGCCTCACGTGTAGGGAACCACATCTGATCATTCATAAGAATCAAGTGTCCTTCAGATGAACCTGCATTCTCTTCAAAAGGTGAAGGTTTACCTGAAACAGTCCATAACCTTCATGGTTTTCTTTGTAGTGGTAGAAAGGGGAAGTCATACTGTGGAGATGCATCAGTAGCTTAGGTATTGCCTGGAACAGGTACATGAATTTAGGAATAAAGATGAGTTGTTGCCAACTGCATTATGTTTTGCCATCATTCAACCAATTGTTGATTGGAATTGCTTCTGTTAATGACCACTCTAGTAAAAGACAGGCTTCCTCCTGTGTTTGCCTCATGAGTGTTTTAGGTGTGGATCTTTGTGCTGCAGCCACTGAACAGCAGTGCACACCGCATTTACTGAGTATTATTATCTGAACCATGACTCATGGAGTCATAATACATTGGGAAGTCAGGCCTATAGGATTCAGCCATTTGAATTCTGTGTTCTGTGTCTGCAAGATCCTTCACCTTCTTGCATTCTGGTGGTGCTGCTTGGGATTCAGTCCTACCAGGGGTCCATCAAAGAGGTATAACAGATTCATACTATATCAACTGATGCTGATCTGTGAGAAGAACCTCCTTAATAGATCATAAAAACTCCCACCTATTCCCTTTAGCTGATCAGTTTTCTGCCAGTAACTGCTATTGGTGATCACATTAAGTCAGAATAGGTATATTAATATTGTTTATTTAATAATCTAAAATATGTGCTATTTTTTTTCTTTATTTGCAGTAAGATGCTTTTTGGCGGCACTGAACTGGCAATCACTTGGCAGGCATGTAACATGTATTGTTACCAGTATCTGGATGTGCCAAATCTGGGATATTACACAAAACAAATGCCAATTCTAACTGCTGGAGAAGAAATACCAAATTAAGGACCAATCAAAGACTCTGGTCTGTCTCCACCTTCCTACTTAAATCTTATTTCAGAAAAACTTAAATTGCCCTCTTTTGAAACAACCAAAGTGATAGTTATAAAATAGATATCATGAAAAAACTCTTTTCTTGGTAGCACTCATTTCTGGCAAGACAATTTCTGAACTGCATGCTTTGATGTGAAAGCATCCCTAGACAGTTTTCTACAATGAGGTTTCCTTAAAACTGAAGCTATCTTTTATGCCTAATGTGGCCTCTGTTATTTCACTTAATCAATAAATTCAACAGCCAGTTTTCCCTAAATGCAAAAATGAAAAACACTTTTTGCATACCCTAGATGTTTACCAACAGATGACATTCTCTACCAAGAAATCTTAGGCTTTTTATGATAAATGCAACAAAAGACCTCAGTCAAAATACTTTTTTGCTGGATCAGCTGCAGCAGTCTTTGCAACATACTTTTATTTATGTATGTATCTATGTATGTATGCATTACATTTTATTCACCTATATTTATTAACCAGAATAAAACACTGATCCTACTGGATAATTTTTAAGTTTAGCCTGGGATTTACAAACTACAAAAACTGGCAGTGGTAAATAATCATTGCAAACCGCTCATAAAATAACCAATAAACCAAAAGAGCAACTTATAATAGGCAAATGACAGCAGAACATAGATTGCAAACTGATGTGACAAATACTTCAGGAATGTTTCTTCACAAGGGATGTAAGAAGCTGTGCCTCTATCTTCAGTTCACACTTTTAAACTAGAAGAACATTTGAGGGTAAGACATGCCTTAGCGAGACTGTAAAACACGGGATCCTGAAACTGTGTACTACCCAGAATTATTTCACTGCTCAGAATTTATTTAGTTATTTATTTATTTACTTATTTATTGACATTTGGTGACCAAGAAAGTCTGACTGGGTCAGAAACCCATTTTCAGCAGAGGCCCAGGAAGAAAAGCTCCATTAATATTTAATAATAACAGTTAACATACTAAAATATTACGTATATAAAAGAGAAATATATAAAGAATTGCAAAAATTGTTACAATAGTTTGTACATGAGTTACAATGGAGGTGCTGAAATAACACTTGCAGTAAGAGTTGTGATCTGTTTAACAAATACAAATGAAGGACATATGTAAAAATACATTCGATGGTAGATTATAAGCAGATTCAAGAATAAGTAATGAATCCAGAATTGGATTAATACATAGCAGTGGGTCTGGAAAATTCAGAGGTGAGAATAACATAGGACTGAAGGATAGTAGGGTGGAATATAAAGCAGAGAACCATCTGTTGGTGTTGCCAATGTCAGTGCTTGTGGAAACAAATGTGCACTGTCCAATGAATGATGCCCTTAAACAGTTATGTGCTACCAGCTACATGGTGCAAAAGTGAACTCCCTTCTGCAGTACTATTCATGGTCCAATCAGCAGCCAGGGCTGGTGCTGATGATGATATACAGGGGTTAGAAAATAACAGCAGATGGATGCCTCATCATTTTTGAACAAGAGTACATGAAGAAAATCCCCTTCTTATCGATTATAATGGTGTTAAGGCAGTCTTAGCGGGGACAGTATGACAAAGAGGGCAAATGTGCAGTGCCAGCATGTGGAAGTCCTCACTTGCAGCATGTCAGTGTCCAAAAATACTTCAGACTCAGGGAAAAAGGAATTCTTCTGAAGAGGGTATGGCAAAATTATTCAAAACATATAAAAACAAGGATGAGACTAACCTACACTCTCCCATTTAGAAGAAGCAGACAAAATGGAAGGATTGCAGAATCCCTCCCGAAGATCAGTGTGTGGAAGAATAAAACCTCTAGATACGGCTATGACTAGTCATAAGTGGCATCACTTGTTACATTTTACTGAAACTGCTAAAGATTTGCACTGCATCATCATACATGCCGTCATCAGCATATCCCTCTGTTCTACAGCATATTCTCTCAGACTGGGGATAACTCCATTAGCAAACAATGTTGTCTGAGAGTAGAATTTATCCTGTAGTAGCACTCAGAACACTGGGTTTTAAATTTGACTATTTTGGCCTAGCATGTTCACAATCCACCACCTGTCTAAGGCAGATGGACTGCCATTCAGCACCCACAGTCTTTGCTTCTGTTGCCTCCACCATTTTCTCCCTTGTCGCAGTGTCTTAGTACAAGTGAGTGTTACTGTCAATACCTAAAACTGAGCAAATGGAACCCAGTTTCCTCCTTGCCCATTCCACAGTACCTGCACCATCCATTACTTGTCAGTTGCACTGTCAGGTAATTTAGACTGTTGGTAGCTGTGTTAGCTTTAGCTTCTCAGTGCAAGAGTCCTTCCCTGAAGAGGTGAAGATGAGGTGCTCACTGCAGGATAAAGTCCCTGAAGATAGATAGATAGATAGATAGATAGATAGATAGATAGATAGATAGATAGATAGATAGATAGATAGATGATATATAGATAGATAGATAGATAGATAGATAGATAGATAGATAGATAGATAGATAGATAGAGAGAGAGAGAGAGAGAGAGAGAGAGAGACAACGTATAGGATCATGGGAATAATACTAGGTAGGTGATCACAAGGTCCATAAGATGCCTGGCCATATATACCTTTAGGGAGACTAAATTAAAAGTTCATGCAACACCTGTCAAGCACTTAATAGTGCTCACATCCCAAACTGAGCAGAGCCTTACATAATACACAGACAGACAGACAGACAGACAGAGAGGCACACACAGTATTATCAATTGTTTATTCCTTGATATTTAATGAAGGCAGGCTGTATTTTATATTAAAGTTTAAGGGGGGGTTTGTATAAAAGGGGGACCCAGGGCATTTGCAACATTTGTCCTCTCTTAATCTGAGCCTGCACATATACAACTCTAACAGTAGCCACTCGATTATGTACCAGCCAGAAAATTTGCATCCCTTCGCTCACTAATCCCTTTGCTCACTAATATGGCAGTGCAACCTCCTTTGCTCCTGCAGGTCCTCAGACAGGATTCTTACTGCACTTCTGCATTCTAACAACTGACATGGTGGTTCTTTTATTACAGTATCAAGAGCCTGGCACATCCTCCCTAGCACTGTAAACTCTGTGTCTTTTAAGGTTATCCTAACAGAACACTGTACAGTATGCCAGTAGTGTAACTGTATTTCCTCCACCCCTTCAGTGACAGTATCTCACCTTAGCTAGTTTAAAAAACATATTCCATAACATACCAACTCTTTGATCACCAAGGTCATGGCTGGCTCATTTGACACACAGTACCTCTATCCATTGTGCAAGGTACTAACACCTTCACCCTATACTGTCCACCTTCACATTTACATGAGGACCAAAAATTAAAAAAAAAAAAAAAAAAGAAGCGAATCTTATCAACCACATCCACTAACACCTTACAACCAGGACAGCTGCCCCTTTTTCCAAGGGCTCCTTTGAAAGAAACCTAGCAAGTACAGCCAAGGATAACCATAAGGCCTTTTACAACTATGTACATAACCTAAAAGGTAGGACCCAAGCATGTGTAGAACTAGTGGACAATAGTATCACACACACTGACTCCACAGAAATAGCAAACCTGCTAGCATATAGTTCTGGTGGAAATTTCACTCCCTTATCCCCTCCTAACTTACAACAAACTGTCCCCTAAACTCCCACCACTCCACCCTACATATCTGAAGAGCAGATCCTCAAAGCCTTGCCCAAGGCTAAAAGCACAGCCTCTATGGGACTAGATGACATACCAGGCTGTCTTCTAAACAGGCTAAAACATGAACTAGCATCACCACTAAGTACCCTTTTCAATCATAGTCCAACCACAGGCTTTGTTCCTGCTGAATGGAGAACAGCAACAGTTATTCCCTTCCACAAAGGTGGCCTAGCAACAGACCCGGGGAATTACAGACCCATAAGCCTGACCAGCCTCATCTGTAAGACCTTGGAACTTATCATTATAGACCTCATAAATAAAGACATAGGTGACCTTTAAACTCTGGATCCTACCTAATTCAGCTTCGTGAAGGGCAGATCCTGCCTGTTAAATCTGGTGGATTTCTTTGAAAATGTGACCAAAGTTGTTGATGAGGGCAAATCTGTGCACACAGCATACCTCGAGCTGGCAAAGGCTTTCAATAAAATCTCACATTCAGGTATTACAGATAAACTTAGCAAACTGAATGTAAACTCCTTCAATGTAAGATGAGTTGCCAACTGGCTCACAAACGGACACACACTATCAAAGTGGGTGACTCCATATCAACCAGCAGACCTGTTACCAGTGGGGTACCACAGGGGTCCATCATGGGCCCCCTAGTGTTTGGTATATACTTCTCAGACGTTCAGGTCAAAACTAAGGGGTTATGGCTGACCAAGTTTGCAAGTTTACGACTGCAAACTAGGTGCAATCATTGAATCCCCAGATGATGTCAGTGTACTCTGGGAGGATCTCACGCAGATCAATGACTAGTGTATTAGTTATGGTCTCAAACTGAATGCAAAGAAATGCATCATCACTCCCTTCAGCACAAACAATGTCCCCTCACAATGACAATGCCCTAAATACTCACGAAGTGGTAAGAGACCTGGAATCACAAGTTGACTGTGACCATAACTTCGACCACCATGTGTCTACTGTAGTAAGCACACTTGATTACTAATGGCATTGCCTCAAGTGCAAAAGAAGTTACAACCCCCTATACTTGGCACTTATCCGACCCATAGCTGAGTATAATGCCCCATTTGGCAAGTACTGTACTAAGCACGTAGAGTAATTAGAGAGACCTCAGAGGTTTCTAACAAAGAAGATCAAGAGGCTCCAGCATATGCCTTACACAGACTGACTAAAGTCCCTGTCACTATACTCCATATCATGTAGACTTCTTAGGGGAGATTATGCCTGGCCTACAGGACAATCCAAGACCTAAACCTAATGAACTTGCTGCATAGCCATAAATCAGATGGGACTAGGGCTACCTGTTCCAGGGACCTAAATATGCCCTGCGACTTAAATAGGACATGCTGGATGGACAGATCTATCTCCCAGTGACTGTCGCATCTTTGGAACAGGCTACCAATTCATGTGAAACAGAGCACCTCTATGACACTGTTCAAGAGGAACCTAGATGAGTGGATAGAGCACTGTAAATTCGTACCAGGGATAAAGTGCACAAACCTCCTGAACATGGACAGTCATCTCTAAATGCAATCTTGGGTACTGACTAGCATTTCTATGGTATTACATTGGGGTAAAATGGCTAGGCTTAAAATGACCTGTGGGTCAATAGCCTAGTAATCTCCTATGATAAATTCACTTTTGTTGATCACCACTCAGATTTCAAGCACATTTTATTTCATTGCTGCCACTGTCTGCATAGTCTTGTCTGTTTTCTGATTTCATACAAACCATGTACAAGTACTTTGTCTGTTGTATGATTAATGTAACCTGTCAGATGTCACTGCAACTTATCAGTATAACAAATGTAGTACATCAATAATATATTGAATTTGTAAGTATTTACTATGGAGTTTTTCCTCCTCATGCCTTCTATGAAAACATGTTTGCTCTGACGGACAATCTTGGGTGGCAAAGTCTAAAACTAAAAATGAAACATCTTGTATTTACTCTCACCCCTGTGGCCCAGGTAGTGGCTAAAAAGTGCCCATTGTCCAGTCTGCTTACCCAGTTAACATAGGATAAATAAATACATCTGTAGAGTATGCCTTCCAGCTTTACACGCTTTTGTTTTATGTTTATGCTTAACAACATGCCCTCATTACTGCAGCATTTTACCATTTTTGATGGTTCCCTATTACATCCTTGAAGACGCACTTACCCGAATACATAAACGCCGACACGTCTCCATTGAACCACGTAAACATTGATCGTCCTGACGCGCTAAATCTGAAACATCGTATCGTCATGGTTGGCCCTTCCGTGGTATAGCTCCATAAGGTAAGTGTGCGATAGTTACGGGCCTTAGGGTTAGGGTGCGGGTTAAGGTAAGTGCATGGATGGTAATGTATGTGAGATTTAGTGTAGGGTTAGATGTAGGGTTTTGTTACGTGTATGTGTGTGGATTATTTATTTTGTTTGGGCATAGCTTGTTAAGGTAAATGTGCGATAGTTACGGACCTTAGGGTTGGGGTGCGGGTTAAGGTAAGTGCATAGATGGTGGTATATGCAAGATGTAGTGTAGGGTTAGAAGTAGGGTTTAGTTTAGGGTTAGAAGTAGGGTTTTGGTTGGTGTATGTATGCGTTTGTTTAGTTTGTTTGGGTAGGTAGTATGTAGCGGGTGGTGGGGTGGGACAAGTATGATGGTTCGAGCTTTTGAATTTCACAGTTTAGGGCATTCAGTGTATTCGCGGTTCGCGGAATATGTGTTGGCATTTTGTATTCGCTTATTAGGGCTTTCAAGCTTGCAATATAGACCCATTTTTGGCCACTATTTATTTTTATATCAGACTGTTTAGTGAAATTTTATAGCACAGAGCCTGACCTGTAGTATGACTTTTTAAATGTTTCCAGTCAATCCTGCAAACAATATTTTTGCTCGGGCATGCCAGCCATCAACTTGCTTTTGTATTTTTGGGATCACTGAACCAGCAATGTTTGTGCATACTAAAGAAACTGCTGCATACAATGGTTTGTGCATCGAGCAAACATCTGTGTTCTGTAGCCATTTTCATTTATTTATATAATGTGGTCACCTGTGAAACAGAATCCCATAGGTCTGCAGTATTCTGTTAGCTGTAACCAGTACCTCACCTGCGCAGAGAGGAAATTAGTGAAGGATTTATCCAGTTATCTGCCTTGTGTAGGTGATGTGATATAGATGGATCAGCTTTGGCAGCAAGGCAAGGTTTTGTGCTGAATCAGCAGCTTTTCAATTTCACGAATCGCAATGCATTTTGTACTGAATCAGCAGCTTTTCAATTTCACGAATCGCAATGCATTTTGTACTGAATCAGCAGCTTTTCAATTTCACGAATCGCAATGCATTTTGTACTGAATAGATGGCTACTGTGTTGAAGACCAACACTTTGTATCATGGTTGTAAGCTGGCATGCTACTTGCATTACCATACGGAACAGATATTTCTGTGCACAGTCCATACAAATGTAAGAGAAAGTATGTAAAAACAGAGGTTGTGGAATCAGCTGTTGTGCCCTAATGCATACAGACATGATAGAAATGCAAGTCCATTCCAGCGATAGAGTTGTATTGATGTTGTATGTGTGATATATGTACTCATTGTCTGATGTTTTCTTGTTGTCATGAAGACTAGATTGAGTGATTCTTCTTAAGTACACAAATACAATAAAATAAAAATCCAGAGAACAAAGTGCCTCTCAAGAAAAAAATAGAAATGCTCGAAAAAACATGAGAAGGCACAAACATGGCTGCAGTGAGAATGTTTATTGAACATGTAAGTGCTTTCATGTCTTGAATACGACGCTTCTTCAGACTTCAATAAATTTATTAATTTTTATATAGAATGTTACATGAATTGGTTTTAATGAACAATGTGTTTTTATATAATGATAAATATTTTCTTCAAAGGAAAGGTGTAGCCATGTGCACGCCTTGTGCTAACTCCTCCGCTAATTTAGTCATGGCATTTTGAGAAACTACCTATATTATAACTAACGGGAATTATTCAAGACTTGTATTATATTATAAAAGATTTGTTGATGATGTATTTCTTTTGTCGGAACAGAATATGAGTTGACTAGTTTTGTTACGTATATAAATACTATTACAGACTTTTTACAATTTGCAGGCAAATGGTCAAAAGGTAGTATAGATTTTTTTAGATGCGAGTGTTAGAAAGGATGTTAGAAAGGATGGGGACAATATCTCCATGACTATTTATAAGAAAGAATGTAAGAAGATCAATTTATTATATAGGAAGAGTATGCACCCCCCTCACATTTATAAGAATATAGTGAAAGGACAAGGTCTTAGAATATCAAGATTAACAAGTACTAATAGTGATTATAAGGTAGCTTTGGAGAATTTTGAAAATAATTTTTTACATAGAGGGTATAAGCCCAATGAATGTTCTCTTTCCCTATATGATAAGAAAATTGATTGCAAAGGAAAGGGGAAACCTTTTTTTTTTTTTAGAGCTTATAGAGTAGATATTCATCATCAAGGAGCTGTTATGGCGAATAAGTTAAATAAATGTAGACTGGTTATCCATATACTTCAAATAATGCAGATGTACGGAATGTCGTATATAAGAACTAGAAGATAATAATGGCTGATGAAAAGCTTAAGGAACTGGTGAGTGAAGCACCAGGTTTTACATATAAGAATAATAAATCTTTGAAAAGATTATCTTATGAGAGAAATAAGAAGCAATATATTATATCTCAAAGGATTGGTACTTATGGTTTCAGGAGATGCAACTTTTGTTCTTATATTGGTAATACAAATAGATTTATTCATCCAACCACAGAGAAGTTATATGAGTTCCACCATTTTGCTGATTGTAGATCAAGAGATCTGGTGTACTTAGCATTTTGTGTTGTGTCCTGCTTTCTATGTAGGGAAAACAGAACGTATCAGGGAACACTTACATGCTAGAAATAAAGAAGATGAGACCAATGCAGTAGCAAGATATGTTTGTAGAAGGGGGTTAGCACATAAATTTAAGTTTATAGTACTTGAAATAATTTTTAGAAGTCCCTGCTTAGGTAATATTAAAAATATTACAGAAAGATCACAAATTAAATGGATCGTCAGACTTCAAGCTGGTAAGTCATTCGGCTTGAATGATAGGGTTTCTGTTAAGCCGTTTTTATCGGATAGACCTTTAAATAAATAGATTTAGCCATAGGTTTATTTTTATTTTTAAGAATATATATATTTTTCATAATATATGTTTCTTAGTTTTTATATATCTATTTATGTTGTATTTTTTAAATAGTTTATTATGTTTCTTTCAGATTTTTATGTTTAATAGGTGATGATCTTGCTATTGTGTATTATATGTTGCAGTGTCATTTGTGTATTTAGACTTTTGCATTGTATAATGTGCAGAAATAATACGTTAAAGACATTATGTCAGACATGCCAGATGCTGTTACAACATGAATATGACTTGTCTCATCTGAGTATGCTTTTTGAATTGTTGCACGTTTGTATGTTGGTGCTACATCAGTTGTGTGAAGCTGTATATGTTGAAGGATCACTGATCACAGTTAGTCCAGTGAGCATAATAGTATGTTCCTGAACTGAACTTTTCACTTTAGAAGTACTCACAGCTTGGGGAATTGCTTTGTAGCTTTTTCTGTGTTGTAGCATCCTTAGAGTTGTTTCATTTATAGCTGGAAGCAGAGGTTGTGGAACACTGTGGGAATGTGCCCCATATGAAAAGTGATTTATTAACTGTGTTGTGTGATTTACTTTGCAACGTTAAGCTGTACATCTAGTTCACTTCTGGGTTATTTATTTTTTTGAAAATTCTTTATCAGCATACCTAGTACAATTGTTCAGATTGTTGCAGAATGTCCAGATTTTTGCTTCATATTTTTTGTCTGTTCCTCATAAAGTTTGTGGTTTTCTGGCAACTCACTGAGGACCAGAGTCACAAAATAATGACATACACTTAGTTTCACACTTTATATCCTTCAGAAATTGCATGGTAACTTACATCTTGTTATTCTAGCTACTTTCTATGTTTATAAGAGCAATATTTAAATTATTCCCCTATTTTGGGCCTTTGTTCTCCCATTATTTTTGGCTTGCTAAGAGGTTGAGAGGTATGTTTACCAGAATGCCTTCAGTAATCTATGGTATGAGTGACACTGTAGAATAAGGCCCCAGGGAATGGGTGGGGCACCATAGAACTCTTGGCTGAAGACTCCATTTCACACTAGAATGGCCCTGTTTATATGTTTCTTCACCATTACCTGCAGTAGGAAGCCTGAAGTATGCTCAGAGTTCCTTTGCAGCTAGATATGTATATCTGCATTCTAGACAGAAATCTATTACTAGCATCGCAAACAGACCATATTGTTTTTGTGTGTGTGTGTAACTATTATTGACATAGACAGCAAATCTACCTCTTCAGCGAAATCCCAATTATGTCAGTACAGGCAGTGTGTAAGAATTCCATTAACTGCAAAACAGACAAGTTCTCAGTGAAGATTCTTTACTTATACAAAGGCAAGACATCAGAGGTTTCTATGTGATCCTATTACTCATATTGCAGAGGCAACAAATGAGTTCTCACTGTCATCCTGTTACATACATAAATACATCTGCAATGCTAATGCGATTTCCTTGCTAACATCCCAATCAAGAAGGCTGTATACTCACTGTGGCCCATTTATATGTGTCAGAAGCAAGATGTCTGGTTGCAGAGTGTGATATAAACACTTGCAAACCACATGCACGCGACATTCCCATATATACATGCACACACATGCATTCACACTAATGCACAAAACATGTACTCAGTCACACACACACACACACACACACACACACACACACACACACACACACACACACACACACACACACACACACACACACACACACACACACACACACCTTACCAATGCATTTACATTCAGACACACACATTTATTTATGTATTTATTTATTTGCAATTTGTTGACTGGGTTAGTCCAACTGAGCCATATGGCCCATTTTCAGTGGAGACCAAGGAGAAAAGCTCCAACATACAAAATAAAATGAGTTACACACCAGAATGTACATAACCAAAGAGCACAAATGTTTACAATATGGTATAGAGAAAAATAAAAATGAAATATAGTAACATAAAGATATACATCCAGTAACAACGAACTTTACTGAAAGCAGTAGCATAAATAACTGGGAAAAGGAATTAGAGTAATGGTTACAGTTCATAAAATATGCTATGCATAACTATAAAATGTTAATGTGAGCATGCCGAAACAGTATGAGCATATCTTTAGCATGGTAGCTTACTAAAACATAACATTTTCCACATAGTGAAAAATAAGATGTACACATGTACACAGAAACCTTACCTGTGCTGTACATTTTGTGTGGGTGTGAGTATGTTCTCCTTACTGGCACTTTACACAAGATGTACAGGTTTCAAATGCATGACCATATACCTAATAGCAAATTACTAAACAGTGTATGTATTCTCTCCTTGTGATTCCATTAACAACAGCAACACTAACAGTATCTTTGAGTAGTTGGTGTGATACACTTATATGTACCACGGACAAGTTATCTTACAGCTTTGTGCTCTCCTATTGCAGACAGACAGAACATCTGCATTGTCAGTGTAACATCTTTATTGGACACACAAACAGGGGCTATGTCTGAAGGGCCACCAGCTGATTTTCTGACACCAGACGGGCCAAAACTTCATATGCCAGTGAGTGGAACTGGACACCATCCATTTTTTGGTAACTGTTTGCCTTCTTTCAGGAAGAATGTTTCAAGAGGAGTGTTACTTGGAGGTTGACATTTGCAAGAACATGTTTAGAGGTATTGTGTGTACCTTTTCTCACAGCTGTGTGACCCTGAAGACAGGATATTAATATTCTTGAGTTGTGAGTTGAGAAAAGCTTCTACATTTGGAGTATCAGTAAGGAAACATTTATAAGTCAGCCCCATTTCTTAATTGTTGTCCATTGCCACATCAATCTGTGCAATGCCAAATGGTGAGGTGGTGACTTCTCCATGAAGGATATATGAATTTTAATTTTAATAACATTACTGGTAGAGTATACAAAATATCTATTCTCAGTTCCAATAAAATGTAATTTGTGTGCGTGGACTTAGGCACAGTTCAATTCAAACATTAGCAAGTATATATAATAAAAATATAATAAACAGAATAATTTCCTTTGCAGATTATCAAGGCCCTTTAATAACAGTTCAGATATTACAGAAAGCACTCTCAGTTATTAAGCAGTTAAGCCTATTAGTTCCATGGGAACAGATCATATACCATATGTAATGTTAAAACATGTAAATGTAGATTTAGCACCAGTGTTATTGGGAATATGTAATGCGCTATTAATGTCAGATACAGTGACTTGCATATGGAAGGTAAAATCACATAATATAACGAGCATATATAAGGGTGATAAGACTACGAAAGTCAAAAACTACAGGCCAGTATGTTTAGCACCATTACTAGGCAAATGTTTTGAACAATGCATGCTAGACTTATTAAATAATTAAAATATTTTTGGAATGGGCTCATACATAACTCATGTAGTTTCATAAAGGGTAGATCAACTTTCACCAGCCTAGCAGAACTCTAGGACTTTGCCACAATGGCCAATGATGTGAGATTATCATAGGGGTATACGTGGACATGGATAAAGTCTTAGACTCCTTGCCATGCTCTTCAATTTACAATGCTTTATTGACATTGGGAATTGAGTGATGAATTGGTTGATAAGTAGAACTCAATATGCACGAGTACAAGGCAAGTTCAATGAACAACTACCTGTTACTATTGATGTTCCTCAGGGGTAGTTTATGGGCCAACACTCTTTAGTTTGGTGCTTTGCAATATTACTAGAAATAACAGGTGCAAGATCAGTGAATACACCCATGAGTGAAAATAAGGACCATACTAGAGTCAGAAGATGATTTGACTATTCTGAATAATTACCTACAGATGATTTCTACAATGTCATCAACTATGGGACTAAAATTAAGTACAGAAAATTGTAAATTTACAGTGTTTGTAAGTGTAATCTCTCAAGATGTATCACCTTGCAACACAGTAGTTTAGAAGACAGAGCTTATTATAAAGACGTAAGTATACGCATACTCTAATTTTACATTTACTAACCCTATCACTGAGATTAAATATAAAGCCATGAGGTAACTTGCTTCCTGTTAAATAGTATCTCCATAAGAGACAAAGGCAAATTACTGGAATTGTATAAAATGTTTGTTAGGCCAATTATTAAACTCAGTAACATTTTAGTGTACATTCACTGACTCAGCTGAAAAAGTTAGAAATTCAAAGGAAGACACCTTCTCCTGGCATTCAGAGAACTTAGGGATAAAATTGTGCATACTAATGTGGACTTGGATATTTATTCTAATGCATCTACACACAGGCATTTGTATGCTGATTTTTTAATAAAACTAAATAAAACCAAAAAGGAGATTCTTATATAACATAAAGAATTCTATATATGTAGAGCAAATTACCATATTTTGTGTGTGTGTGTGTGTGTGTGTGTGTGTGTGTGTGTGTGTGTGTGTGTGTGTGTGTGTGTGTGTGTGTGTGTGTGTGTGTATCTAATGATATAGGTTAGTTTAAAAACTCCTTAGATGCATGGATTGGCAGTTGGATAGCTGACATAAATATAAGGGGGTCAGTGTTCATAAACAGCCTTTGGCCCTTAACACTAGCATAACAAACTTATGAACTTAAGGGTACAGTAACACTTTTGGCATAAATAATTAAGATAATTAGGACTGCAGTGAGGGAAATGCCATGTTGAATGCATGAGCCTTAAGGGAGTTTGTAGCAACCTGTGGTAAGGCTAAGCCATTAATGACAAGGCAATGACTTCTACAACACTGCACCCTCATAAGCAAATGTGTAGTTGTCAGATGTTTCTAATTCCATCCTGCATCCATCTATTAACCAAGAAGAATGCATGAACCAGGCTGTAAGATACCAGCAACTCCTTCACTTGCATAAGTGCATCCACATCACGCAGGGATAAATAATAAAGCACTAGAATGTTATACTCAATTTTCAAGGTGACCAACAGAGAGTGCATACCACAGCACAATTGTTATATAATACAGTTTAATACCAGTTATTTTCCTAGCTGCTGAGTTTTGTTCTAGATGAAGTTAACCGAGATCCAGGCAAAGGAGGCACTGTTAAAGCATATCACGGTAATCCATTATGCTATACCCGAGCATGGACAACCTATCAAAGGCCTTTGATGGTAAAAGATGTTTCATCAGAGTGATGCTCCTCTGATGAAAATAAGACATTTTGACAAAGGTGACACTAACCTTGAATGCCAGAACATTATACCTTGAATACCAGAACATTATTGAGTTTAATTTCAGAATTTTGCACTTTAGACACAAATCCCAACTATTGTTGCACTGCAACATGGGTTAACCAGACTGAAGATGTGGGAGATTGAAGATGCACAATCATACAAATCTTCCATCTTTAATGAGCTTCAAATGACTTTCCCAAGTTCAGGCTACAATACACAGGGCACCTTTCTAATGATAGAGCTGTCACTTGCTGCCATACCCTTAAACATGAAGACATAGAAACTCTGGACAAAGGCTGTTTAAAGGTAGATGCATCTGTTCAGAAATCTGACCAGTTAATTAGCACGACATTTGTATTCCTAGTGCCCCCCAGCCTAGAGAAGGTTTGTGAGATATCAGCACTCAGAAATACAAGTTTAAAAAGCAGAGTAACAAAATGAATCAAAATATATGCATGATGAACATGTTTTATTCAGATTAAGCTTTGCTTGTTGTTTGTCCTTCTAAGAGGCAAAGGGCCCAGAATGCTGCTCTCCTTCCCCAAAAAAGGTGAATTACAGCTGCTCTGCATTGCTCGAGGTCTGCCGTGTCCACAGAGCTTGGTTAGAGATATTTTCCACATTTTCTATACTTAATGTTCATTTTAATTTAATAGTTGTACAAAAATGCATTTTGGACAGTCTATTAGAGCTGCAGAATGGCGACACATAATGATTAGGTCTAGAGTGTAACAGTTTTCCTAAATAAATGAGGCTTGCTTCTTTCATAGCTCAACAGGGCTGTTCGTTGTCATTGATCCTCAGTATATAGCCTCACTCTACCTGGAGGAGTTGTAAAGCATGTCTAGAGGCTGAATTAGTTAACTAATCTATAACTTTAACATTCCTTCCTTATTAGGTATAGTAGTGAATAATGAAACCACATCTAGTGTGGCTAATACATTCCTATTCAGCTTATCCAAATCATTGACTGTTTCATACAGGTCTACTAAAAACTGTTCAGTGTTTTTCAACACATATGTGAAAGCACTTAATACCTTCTTTAGTTCACTATCTAGGTATAGGTTCATAGGTTCATAGGTTCATACTAGGCTATCTGCCCGAGGGCATTTACAAGCCTAGCCCATAGTTTTGTGGCTTACACCACCCCTTAGGTTTGGGGAACTATGCCCATTATTTTGCTGTGCCTCTGTCGAGCAGTGACACTGAGGTAATCCCTATCTCCCATCCATTGGTCAAGATTTCTCTTAAACAAAGCCAGCGAGGTGCTTTGCCTCACATATACCGGGATTTTGTTCCACAGCATAGGGAGTCTTTGGGTAATGAATCTATCCCTCCAGCACGTTCTATTAATGGCCGTGTCAAGGTTTAGGTCTCCGCTCTTGTGGCTCTGATGGATCTAGATTTTTGAGGTGAAGCATGTACATCAAGTCAGGGTTTGATAATGCCTTGTATGTCAGGCACAGGTCACCCTGAGCAAACTGAATAGAGTTGGAGTTCTTTCAGTCTGGCAGCATAGGTCAGATTTTTGAGACCCATAATCCTCTTGGTGAGGAACTTTTGTGGCCTCTCCAGCTGCTGCAAGTGTCGGGTCAGATACATTCCGAATGGGGCATTGTACTCAATCATTGGTCGGATGAGTGATGAATATAGGGAGACTATGACCTCTCTTGATCTAGATGTGAATCCCTTCATGATAAGGTGGGCAATGTAGAAGGTCTTCCTAACTATTTTGCAACATGGGTGTCGAATGACAGACTGCTGTCAACCTGGGTCCCCAGGTCCCTAATAACCTCTTCTGTGCTCAGTGGATTTCCACCTATATGGTAGCTAGGGGTAACCTTGTTTTTCCCGAAGGGTATGACTATGCATTTTTGGCATTTAACTTTAGGCCGTGGCTCTGGCACCAGTTATCCGTATCTGTGAGACCCTTCTGAAGGATATCTGTGTCAGATGTGTTTTCGAGCACCCAGTTTGCAGTCATCTGCAAACTTTGTCAGCCATAACCCTCCCGTTTGCTTGTACTAAAGTAGATGCCAAACAAGAGTGGGCCCAGGACTGAGCCCTGTGGGACACCACTTGAGACAGGCTTAGAGTCAGACATGGCACCGCAACTCTGACCCTGTGGGTTCTGTCACTCAGCCAGTTTGCAAGCCATCTTGTGATGTATGGGTTAACATTTAGGCTGATGAGTTTTTCAATGATACCCGAGTGGGGTATTGTGTCGGCCTTCGCCAGATCGAGGTAGGCTGTATGGACTGCCTTTCCCTCATCAATGGCCTTGGTGACTGTTTCGAAAAAGTCAACCAAGTTTAAAAGGCATGACCTGCCCTTGACAAAGCCAAACTGGGTTGGATCCAGAGTCTGCAAATTCCTATGTCTTTATTTATGAGATCCATTATGATCCTCTCCATGGCTTTGCAGATAAGGCTTGTCAAGCTAATGGGTCGGTAATTTCGGTCGGTGGAGGCACCGCCTTTGTGAAGTGGGACTACAGTCGCTGCGCCACTGGTGAGGCTACGATTAAACAGCTGTCCTAACTGAGGATTTAATTCCTCGTTGAGTGCATGTAGCACACAGCCGGGGACACCATCAGGTCCCATGGATGCTGTGTTTTTTGCCTTTGAGTTGGGCATTAGAGATGTTTGGGGTCTGCAATCTGTTGGTATAGATATCTCTCCTTTTGGGGGAAAGTTTGCACTGAACCTGTCAGCCAGTATGTTGGCAATGTCTGTAGGATCAGTAATCTTCTCATCATTTTGAACTAATTCTGAGCATATCTGGGAGTTTCCTCCCAGGTTTCTAACATAGCTAAAGAAGGCCTTATGATTGTCTTTAGAGTCTTTAGCTATTCTTCTCTCAAAATTTGCTTTGGATGATTTTATGAGGGCTCTCAGCTTTTTACTTATAGTGATCAAAGGCGTCTTACCTTTCAAGGATTTTGCTTGGTTCTGTTGCCCAGCCTGCCCCTGCCACAATTGGTCTAAACTTAGGAGTTACCTGGTCCTTATGAATTTTTGGAAGAACATGCATTTGTGGAATTAATGGATATTCAACAGTAAAATACTGTGAAAGTTCTTTACTTAATAGCCTCATACACATACTCTCATACAAAACATTTGCAATGACGTTCTTTATATCAAGCACTATTTCAGTTGTTACTTTCTCATACACATTTCCATCTAACAGCATCTCCTGCATAGGATTATAATAATAAGTAGAATCTAAAACCACAACTGGGCCCCCTTTATCAGAGGGCCGTATAACAATACTCTCATTGCTTTGTAGATTATACATTGCATTTCTTTCATCTAATGTTAAATTATAACTTTGCTCTTTCTAAAAATGACCATTGCTGTTGTTACTATTATAAATTGCATTTTCACAAGCCTTTAAGAATGTTTCTACGTTGTAAGGTAGCGTTGGTACAAAAACAATGTTTTTCTTAAATTGACTACCTCCTTCTGAAAACACATTACCAACTTGCAGCTTTAATGCTACATTGCGACTGAACATCCATAATTCCAACAGCATCTCACTAACATCCATCTGACTAGCCGGAATAAAATTCAGACCCTTATTTAATAGTTATTTCTGCTGTAGTTAATTCATAGCTGGAAATGTTCCATATTAAATCTCCTGGCCCCACGTTTTCTTCAGGATATGCATCTGTTGCTGGGCTGGTGCCTCCTTCCATTTCTGGCCTCATTGCAGATGCTGCTTCGTTGATTTCCTTCTTCCTGGACGAATTGGTGGTGGTAGGATTGGAAAAACCTGTTGATATACTCCTTCCATGTTGAGTCTATGTCTAACGATGTTCACAGTCACCTGATTGCTTTGTTGGACTTCTTTCAAAGTGATGTCCGATGGACCCTCCATCAGCGTTGAGTATACGGATGCCACTTGCCTTGGTGAGGTAACGCCCCCTTCTGACTGTTAATTCGCTGGCTCCCTTCCTTCAATAATGACATTGATTGTCTCTTCAGACCTCACTTGGATCTCCTCCCTCTGGTTTGCCTGTCGATCAAAAGATGGAGCATGCCCTCTCCTCTGATGGTTGGCTCCATGGAACTGCTGTGAGGAGCCATTGGAGAACCTCATATTCAGTGGAACGTGATTGGTTGATGGCTGCTCCATGGGTGTGTAGACCTCAGCCAGGTAAAAACATGCTGGTTCTTAAAGTCTATAACATCACAACATAATGTCATACTCTAAACATTGCAAGTAATGAAGCTAGTGTGTATGGGGCTATTTTAGTTTTCTGGACTTGAGAACTGGCTTCAAGGGTACACTATCAATCGCCACCTTAGGGAAAGAATTAGAGATCATGTATACTGCACAAGGAAAGGGTAGGGCTATAGTGCCTTAGCCAAGCATACTTTGGCCAATGGTGAAGATCACATTTTTCTGTTCCAAACCTTTCAAGCGCAGAGTATAAGTACTAGATTGGGAGATGTTGTTAACTCTACAAAGAATATGGAAATGAAATGGATTCTGAGATTGGGGGCACACATGGGACTAGGTTTAAATGATAGTGTACCCTTGAAGCCAGTTCTCAAGTCCAGAAAACTAAAATAGCCCCATACACACTAGCTCCGTTACTTGCAATGTTTAGAGTATGACATTATATTGTGTTGCTTTAACAACACACTTCTGCTTTTAAATGTAATTTAAGATAATTGATGCATTAGTATGACTGGCTGTTTTAATTTTAAACTGTGTATTTATGTGTGGTTGGAACTTGTAACTAATGTCTGATGAAGCAGTGGCTGTCACTGCGAAAGTGCTCACCTTTGTATATTAAAAGAGAAGATTTTATTTTACTTTGCTATGTTTTAATTATTCCAGTAACCTTCCACTAACGGCAAGACTGTTTGGATTGACTTAATCTATTCTATAGCTTTATTTTATTTTATTGTTTGAATCATTGCTCTGTTCTCTTACTGGTATAGACAAGAAAAGTAAATTGTAAAACCTGAGAGCATTTCTCTCAGCCTAATGATAAAGAGTAGCTATGGTAGCATTTATTTAGTTATTTGGTTGTACATTGCTAACTATGCAGAAGAGCTGAACAAAGGAAGACTTTCAGCCTTACCTAACCAGAAACACACAGTGTGTATTACTGTAGTTAAATGTAGGCATAATAAACGGGTCATTGTTAACAATGGATTGTTCTTCATTATTCAAGACATGGGAACCAGACTTTGAGCAAACAGGAGAGGTCAGGATGTTTAGAATGTGAAGTGTAAATACTAACCAGGCATAATAACATGAAACTGTCCACTATTACAAGCAGTCTATGGACCTTCACAATTATTACGCATTTTGTATTGCTTTTGTACACAAATTAAGCTTCTTTATATTAAAATATTGCCCTTCCAAGCAGTACACTCATGTTGCTGAGGCAAAAGTGATAGTGTTAACAAGAAACAGGACATGTAATTTAGTTTTTGGCTTATGTGTGGAAACTTGTTTACTCTATTTGAAGGAGTGCACCACAAAAAACTGAAAACATCAGAAAGGATCACAAACTGTTGAAATCAAAAGAATAAAAGTGCATTTTCTTAAAGTACTGTAACACAAATGCAAAAATATCCTTTAACTTAATATACCAAATTAAAAATCATAGCACACTGAGAGAAGGTTATGTTTTAAGGGCAGTGCCTGCCTTTTTCTTTTCATTTTCTCAGTTGTGTGTGTGTGTGTGTGTGTGTGTGTGTGTGTGTGTGTGTGTGTGTGTGTGTGTGTGTGCATGCGCGAGTATGCATGTGTGTATGGGTGTGTGTGTGTGTGTGTGTGTGTGTGTGTGTGTGTGTGTGTGTGTGTGTGTGTGTGTGTGTGTGTGTGTGTGCATGTGCGAGTATGCACGTGTGTGTGTGTGTGTGTGTGTGTGTGTGTGTGTGTGTGTGTGTGTACGAATATGCACATGTTTGTGTGTGTGTGTGTGTGTGTGTGTGTGTGTGTGTGTGTGTGTGTGTGTGTGTGCGTGTGTGTGTGCGTGTGTGCGTGTATGTGCATGCACGAGTATGCATGTGTGTGTGTGCGCGCGCGTGTCCTTAAGTCTTGTGTGATACTCTCCTTTTAATTTAGTACTAGCCATTTCTAAATGGATTATACTACATTACCTTGTATCCAGTATAATATAATTACATTATTGACATAGCAGACTAAAACAAAATTGAAATCAACAACTCCTATAAACACTAAATATTTTGACTAGGCTTGACTTGTTATCCTGGCCACACTCACAGTTTGGTTTATGTTTTGTGTCCATTCTCCATTTGAATTGACCAAAAGTTTAAAAATTTGCACAGGATACAGGGACATGTATAGCAGGCCTGCTTGTGCTTTGCTCCCTTGACCTCGCTTTGTGGTCATACTTACAGCTCTAATCATGTTGTCATACTGGTGATGCTGTGGGGCTACGGACAAGGGCTGATGATGGAACAGCTGGCGAAGACTCAGACTGTAACAAATTGTAATTTAAATGGACCACTAAGAATTTTGCGTCAGTCTGTTAATTTAAGTTCAGATTCAGTGTTTTCTTGCAAACACCAGGCAGTTGAGAATTATATTTCCTGCAAAGAAAGGAGAGGTACAACTGAGTATCCAAAGCATAGCCGTGAGATCTCAGTCCATCCCTTCAATGTACAGCTCTGAAAATTTTAAAACACCACCTAACTGACTCCTGGCTGTGCTCATGTACCCCACTAGAATAATTCAGTGGTTTCAAACCAGTGCCATGGTTGTAAGACACCTGTCTTATAGACACCTTAACACAAACCACAAGCTACTTGCACAGCTGTACTATCTCACATCCATTTATCCACAAATGCCTCCATTTTTCCTAAATTCACCAGTCTCCCTTCTCATCGCTCACTACTACCTTTTCCCACTTTCCGACTGCTTCTCCTGTTTTCCCCTACTCAAGCTCCATTTTTTTCTAACTGTAAGCTTAAGTTACATTATTTTAATTGTGGATGAACTGAATGCCATTGTCAAAGATCTTTATATTATTTAGTTATTTATGTGACATTTGTTAACTGGGTTAGTCCAATTGGGCATAGCCCTTTTTCAGCAGAGACCCAAGGAGAAAAGCTCCAGTAGTACAGTACATAAACATTCTAAAACATAAACAGTTGTTGCTAGAGAAAACCTGACTCTGTAAGACTAACAGTGAAAACCTAGGTCAGTTGTTACATGTGAAGAGACTATATATAAAATAAACACAGTACATGTAAGTCAGAGAAATAAAAGTCAGAGACAAAAACAGCATAATGGGCATGTAACATATATGTTGGTGATAATAAAATACGAAGTTACAAGCATAATTAGGAAGCTATATGCAGTAAGAGATCATAAGATAGAAAACAGTAAAGAGAAGCAGAGAAAAATGAGTAATGAGGTATAAACACAACTAGCAAAGAGTAAAGGGAAGCAAAGAAAATATGTATTTGGAGTAAAAATAGGAGGAAAACCCCAAGTAGGAAATCAGTGAAAGAAATGCTGTAGTAGCATCTGAGAGAACAGCAGTCTGTTAATAGAGGAAGATAGCTTATGTTGGGTCATTACAGAAACATGACCATGATTTACGGAGGTAATCTTTTATTGCTATTTTAAAGGTGCTAGAGTTAGTGATACACCTGACGTTATGTAGTAATTTACTCCAAGCATTTGCTATGGAATAGGTGTACAGTTATTTGCCAATATTTTTATTGGGCTTATATACTTGCAGTAGGTTCTGTTGAGAACTACGGAGAGAGTGATTGGGAGTATAAGGTTGGATGAGAGTAGAGCGAGAGGGACAGAAAGATGGTATGTGTAAGATTGAATGAGTCATGAGAAGCTGGGGTACTAGGATTTGGTGATGAAATTCTAGCCACTGCAAATTTTTTAGGGTGACAGAGTGATGAGTGTGGTAAGGCAGGTTGGAGGCAAATCATGCAATTTTGTTATAGGCAAGTTCTAGTTTAGTGAGTAGACTAGATTGGAGGTGTGTTAGAATAGGGGCTGCATAGAGCAGTGTGGGGAGTAGGGAGGCATGTGCAAGGGAGAGCCTGGAGGCATTTGTGGGGTATTTATTATGTTTGTATAACAGGCCTAGTTTTTGATGTTTTTTTTTAATGCACTGCTGAGTGTGGAGATTGAACTTTAGATGGTCATCAATAATAACACCTAGGTGTTTAGTGGGGGGTTCGGTAGAGATGACAGTATTGTTGAGGGAGGAGACAGAAAAGGAGGTTTTGTGATACTGGAGGGTAGTAGAGAGAAATAGGAGTTTAGTTTTTTTTGGGTTCAGTAGTAATTGGTTGGAAGTAAGCCATCTTTCAACAGAGTCGAGGGATTCTTGGGCGAGGGTATGAAGGTGAGTGATGTTGTCAGAGCAGGAGATGATTGTGGAATCATCAGCATATTGAATAACGGTAGAGAGTGGACAAGAAGAGTGAAGGTCAATAATAAAGATGTTACAAAGTAGTGGACCAACCAGATAAAGCAGAAAAACATGAGATGGTGCTGATAATCGAGACTTGAATTCTTGTATTGGGACAGATGGACAGAACAGGATATGAGGACTGTCTCGGGTCACATGAGTGGAGCAACAGGAATAATGAAGTAGATGCCATTCTGGAATTCTGTCTGGTAAAGATTTGAAGGTGGCCAACACATGGCTCAGCAAGACGGACAGCCACAAGATCACACAGAAGACTGGTCAACATGCAACTCAGGTAGACTTCCTCCTAGTAAGGAAAGGGCATTGGTGTAGAATCAGAGATTGTAAAGTCATCCCCCCTGAAGCAGTCGGCCCACAGCATAAAATACTGGAAGTCACAATCAGCTGCAAACAGTGGTCAAACAAGGTTCTAAGGTCAACAGTGATTAGGTAGAAGACTAGAGGTTGACTGACACGAAAGCACAAGATTTCAAAGAAGTACTCAGGGATCTAGCATCCCAGGAAGAAGAGAGAATAATGAACAGCAGCATCTCAAAACGTCATGTGTGAAGACTATAAAACATATATGTGGCTGAGCCAGGTATAGCAATAGGCTGCATAAGGAAAGCTGGAGATGGAATGCAGGAGTCCAGAAAATAATCGAAAGAAAGAAGGAATCCAGGAAAAACTGGAAGGTAGAAAAGATAAACCAGGCTAAGAAGGAATGCTGGTTAGTTGATAAAGAGACTAAGAGTGCATTTGCAAAGTGCATGGAATCAGCGGGATTTTGATTACATTTTACTTAGTGTGGAAACCTTAGTGTTGTAATATTACTCACAATAGCGAGATAATTGTGAATTACTGCAGGATTTGACTTATATATATATATATATATATATATATATATATATATATATATATATATATATATATATATATATATATATATATATATATATATAGATATATATATATATATATATATACATACACACACACACACACACACACACACACACACACACACACACACACACACACACACACACACACACACACACACTTATACTGCATTTTTACAGTGTGACTGGATTCCTCTTTAAGTCATCTCCCATAACCTCTGCTGAGCTGTGAAGCAGTTGTTTGCAGTGTCCTGTATAAAAGCAGGCACTCTGAGTTCTAATTGTCCATGTAAAACTTACTCTGCTATTCTCTCAAGTATGTAGCTGAGTGAACAGCAACTTTCTGCCCGCTGTGAAGTATTACTCCAAGAGTGCTCTTTTAGGTTAATCTTAGGCCTCTCCTCCCAGCCCAACAACTCTGAACCCTGACTGCACCACCCCTCATAGATCACCAAAAAGGGAATCCACAACCATGGATGTTCACTTTACTACTGTCTCTGTAACGAGCCTGGTGGAAATGGGCATCTTGAGACAATGCAGCAATTGTCCCATATTTACTGACAACAGCCTTATTCTTAAGCAGACTGATACAGCATGTGAGGGATGAAATCACACTATGTCTTTGGAGGCAAGGCTTTCACACACAAACACTGATATCTCAAAACAGGGTGCCAGAACACACACAGACTACACTTACTATGGATCAGCCACACAAACTCACATATGCTGAGGCTTAAAATGCAATCTAACCAAAACTGAAAGGCCTCCCATATGCTGCCCTCAGTAACCTTCCAAACAGTCTACAAAATCAACACTCCACAGGACACATACAACCACATCTCACAATGTCTCAACCTCTAAGTCCTTAAGGCAAACAGATACACAATCCAACATGCTGGTCATTGGATACACTATTGTGAGACTCACAGATGCCCCTCCACCAGAGTGCTCAAGGAGATGGTCACTATCAGTTGCCTATCAGGGTAAGAATCTGGCAGATCACACATGCACTCAGGACACTGAACCACAAGTACCAGTATGACTCTGTCATAGTTCATGTGGGTGTTAATAATCTGACATGCACTTCCCTAGACTATATGAAGAGAGACATGATAGACCTTTCAAATTACATGCCCCAGGGAGGTATGAGCCTAGCATCAAGTAGCATTCTACCTTCTCCAAGGACAATACCACAATATAAGCAGAAAGTGACTAACTTTAACAATTGGTTTAGTTATTGGTGTTATTTCAAGGGGGTCCAATATTTGTCAGCTTGAGATGACATGATCGATAATGTTGCTTTTTCAACGATGGTCTGCACCTGTCCCTACCATTCTTTTGGATATTACTCAAAATATTATATACCCTAATAGTGCCTTTTTAAGCAATGGCAATCTGATTAATGTTCCACCATAATAAATTCTGGGCTGATAAACTAAATGTGTTACTGTTAAGTGCTAGGAGTCTCAACTAGAAGCTCCACTCTCTGGAAGCACTCCTCACCCTGGAAAGGATTGACATCTGTGCAGTTACTGAGACATGATTTAAAGCCACAGAAGGCATGCCAGCAGTACAAGGCTATAATGCCTACCATACATTTAGACCAGCTGCTGCACAAAAAGGGACAAGAGGTGGAGGTGTATCAATCTACATAAAAAGTTAGCACACCTCAGGATTGTTCAAGCAATATGACATGCTTGAGCTAGTCCATGTACAACAAACCTTAGGTAAAGTCCAATACCATATCTTTGCTGGTTATAGGTCCCCATCTATAATCATAAAACATACTTGAATGCACTGGAGTAACTCTCAGTTCAGCCCAACACCATATTCATAGGTGATTTCAACTAACCCACCATAAACTGGAATACATACATACACAACCACTAACATGCAGGCTCAAAGATTCCTGGATTTTGTCAATGTAAACATCCTGGAACAACTAGTCTGCACACCTACTAAGGTAGCAAATATCCTGGATCTGGTACTCACAAATATGAGGGAACACTGTACCCTTCCTTATGTAATGCCCTCACTGGTCAGAACAGATCATAAAGAGGTAACCCTTGGACAAAAAAATGTAAAGGCTGAACTCCCAGCAAACCTCTGACCATTTAAAAACTTTTTCAAGGCTTCTATATCCTATTGAGTGAAGGCACAGCTAAATTCCAAACCTCCCCCCACACATTCAAAGGACATGGTGGTCTATACAAAAAAGTTTACAGAAACCCTGTACAAGTGTGTAAATAACTACATAGAAACAGCAGGTCCAAACCGAAATGAACTTAAGATAAACTTTAAAAACAAGCCCCCTTTGTGACCCCCCAGTATAAATAGGTTGCACAACAAAAGAAAGAAAGTCCTGTCCAAAAATAGGAATATCTTTGCCTGAAAAACTAAAAATGCCTCATCGATCTCAATAAGTAACTCAGGGGCTAATCAAGTCCGCCAAAACCAACTTAGAGGCAAAAATAGCCTCCCAGACTAAGGATAATATAAGGTATTTTTCAGTTATGTATGCAACCTTAAAAGGGGAAAACCCAACAGTATGCTGAATGCTGAACTAATAGCAAATGGAACTTGCAATACCAAACTGGGGGATATAGCAAATTTGCTTGATACACAAAACCAGTTCACTCAAACACCCCAGTTTATTCAAAATAAAATAAGGTTAATCGCTTTTGTTCTGCTTGTAGTAACTTCATCAGAGCAAAGTATGCTAAAATTCATCCCACTTTAAAAGGTAAAAACCTTACAACCCAAGATTGAATCTACCCAATCCTAAAATTCCATTAATTAATAAATACAATTACAACACATAATGTTTTAATCTCAAGACAGAATTAATCGAGCACTTATCATTGAGCCCTGGGAAACTAGTGGCATCTAGTCATAATTGCCATTCTAGTTCACACTTAACTCAAATGTTCCTCCACTACTACCCCTGGCAAATCTTTCTGAACTTGTTCTATGACCAAAAAGCCAGATGTATGTGAACTTTCCTTCTCAATATGTTTGTACGGGTCTATATCGTTTGAAAACATCGAACACCATATGGTCGATGTCTTCAAATATCGACCTTATAAAAAGACAAAAAAAAAAAAAAGAAAAAAGTACCCAATGGGTTGAAGCAGGGGGCAAGCTCCCCAAACCCCCCCACACCCCCCACTACTTAAATATACAAACTTCGAGACCACACTACATTGCAGTAAATGGAAATCTCCCCTTACGGAGATTTCCGTTTACACACTCGAGATTCTGAGTGTTTGATATTCTCGCTTCGGCAATGTCAGATTCAACATTGTCGGCTTTCAAGAATATAATATAGACCCATTTGTACAGAGCGTTAGTTGACTTGTGTTTACAAATATCATTCATATGTTCATAAATATACATCACATTTCTAATCTGAAAACTATTTTTAACTAAGATGCAAGCACACTGGGAGCAGCATCCACATTTGTACATGTCCCTACTTCTCCTTTCTTCCCAGTACTTACTTACATGGGCATTGCTCCACAAATAATGCTTTAAGAACTCACCCCTTCTATACACAACAGAGGGATTGTCACCCATTATCCTAATTAATTCACTGTAATTGGAAATTAAGGCCCAATTCTTATATAAAATATCCACAATGGTATGGCTATCCAATGAAAAAGTAGTAATTAATGTTCTCTTGTCTTTACCATAACTCACTCTCTGACTGGAAGTCAATCACTCTCCACCCACAACTATATTCAAATTATGTGTTTTGCCATTACCGTTAAGTTCCATAAGCGGTGCATAAAAATATTTCTCCTCTTGGCCAAAATTTCATCTTTCAATTCTGTAAGAAATTTTACAGGATAGCCCCTATTAAAAATATTTCGGTCAAATTCTCTCACTCTACAGTTAAGACATTAAAATCTGATACCATCCTTACTAGCTGGCCTTTTACTACCACTTTTTACTGATGCTTCAGGTAAATACTCCCATAGTCTAACAGAGAATTTGAGTATGTTGGCTTACGATAAATACTAGATCAAAACTTACTGTTGACATAATCTTTCGTTAGATCCACATCTAAATAGGTAATTTTATCTTTATCACAGCTGTACATAAATTTGCTCATAAGCCTACTACTTATTATACAGCAGGAACTTCTTCTTGTAACAATTGTTAATGTCTGTTATGTACTTCGCAGTTGTCTACTGATGTACTATGTTCTTCATCTGTAACTATGTTTGTAATTAATTGCTATGTTAATCAAATTGTTAATCGCTATGTAAATCCAATGTAACCACTGTCTGTATATTTTAACTGTGGAGCTTTTCTCCCTGAACCTCCACTGAAAATGGACCTACATCCAGTCGGACACTCCCGGTCAACAAATGTAAATAAATAAATAAATAAATAAAAAATTTAAAAAATCAATGGTACTGTTGATATATTCTATACATTTTTCAAATTTATCAGCAGTGTCATTCCATAGAATGAATATATTGTCAAAAAATCTTATATATACTGTAAAAGAATCCTTAAACTCACTATTCATAATAAAATTGTGCTCCCAATTATTCATAATGAAATTGGCAAAAATGAGGGCACACGCTGCCCCCATGGCCACTCTATTTCTTTGCTTAAAGATTTGGATTTCAAAAAATATAAAATAATTTTTTAACACTAATTCCATGAGGCTAACCAATGCACTAATTTTATCAACCTTTAAACCCATACATCTCCAAACAGTTTCCTCAAACCATTCCATACCAATATTGTGTGGAATGACTGAATAAAGATTTTGGACGTCAATAGTTAGAAAAATTGCTTCAACATCAAAGTGAGTCTCACCAATCCTTTAAAAAAAATCCCATGGGACCTTACATGTATATTTCAAATTATCCAACCCCTCTTTTAAGATGCTATCCAGATGTTTTGCCAAGCAAAATGTTTTTGACCTGGAAGCATCAACTATCAGCCTAAGAGGGGATCATTAAGGTCTTTATGTATTTTAGGGATACAAAATGCCCCTGCAATTACTGGTTCATCATTATACATAAAATCATACTCATTCTTAGTAATATGACCTTGTAACAGCATGTCCTGTAACTCTGGGTCAATTTTGGAAAAGGCAATATTGACAACATTATGTGAAACTTCTCTATATGCTACCTTCATTAAAACAACATTTATATGTTAAGCATAGTCATCTTCCTTCATAAGCACCAGCCCCCCACTTTTATCTGTCTTCATTACTCTAATTTGATTATCATTACAAATCTCTTTCAAGACTCACTCTCTGCTACTGACATATTCCAAGCTTTATATTCATTTGGTTTACTTTGACCATGCCTTATATCTACTTCACACATCCTTTCAAGCACCTGCAATGCCTGATGTAGGGGGGGGGGGATTGAACACATTTGGCCTATGCATCAGTGCCTTATTGCTATTCATTATTAGAAGCAAACTACATGGCTAAATTTAACTTTCTTACAAAAATATTTAGATCAGTAAGCACATTAACAATGTTGTAATGTCCAGTTGGAACGAACGTAAGTCCTTTTCCCAATATATGAGCGTGCTCGGTCTTAAAAGTCTTCAGTGAATAATTATACAGTTTAAGATCATTAAGAGTCATTAAAAGAAATTTTTACCACTTCACCAGAACTCAAAATGGACACATTGCTCAATGCTTCAACTATTTCTTGTAATTCTTCCTCTTCAACCTGTCTCCAGTAATTTTCATTGTTTGTCATATATTCCTGATTCCCCATTGTGGATAAACACTGTTTCTTCTTCAAACACTCGGACCTCCTAATTTCCATATTCACTAAAGGGGCGGGTAAGTCTCCACTACCATTTTCAGTGAAATTATTTTGTTTCCAGTCCTGGAATCTAGGACCGCCCATATTGGTTCCCACTTCAGGAGTTAATTAGTGTAGGCTGCATTAATGGCGTAGGCTGCATTAATGGAAGCCCCAGGCTTAAATTCAATTCTCTGAATGGGAAGAGAGGAAAAGCAGGGGCATGTACAGATGTAGATGTTGCTCCCAGTGTGCTTACATCATAGTTAAAAATAGTTTTCAGATTAGAAATGTTACATATGTTTTAACAAGGAAATTTTAGTGTGACACTAAGATGGTGGTTTATTTGGTACAGTGTAAAGACTGCCCAGTATTCGATGTAGGAATGACTTCAAAAAAATTAAACACATTTTCATTTTTGTGACATCTGGGGACATTGAGATTTGTTTTTAAAACTGTTATTAATTTAGTTAATCACTAAGGCACTGAGCTCTTATTTTTTACTCAGATTCCAATCTGTCAAAATGCACACCTATGGTTACCCATTTATCTTTATTGGTAGGCTTAGAAATGTCAGTATGCACCACTGGTTTAGACAAACAGATTACTTTTATTCGTAATAACATGGCAGCTCAATAGAAATTATGTCAGCAATTCAAGCATCTCAACCCAACTGATTGTAGGTTAGAAATTAAATGCATTATGGGATATGCACAGTCTGAAAATGGCAACACTGTACAATAGTCTTAAAATAGCAATGGTTATGTTGTATATTATATTAGACACACATGTTGGCATGTTTATCATCACATCTCCCTTCCTAAAAGAAAAATATCTTTTCTCAAAAATATGAAGTGTAATGGTACACAACTGATTCAACACCCTGGACTGTTCCTGCAAAAACATAAGGTTCATACATATGAATCACATGATTATTTATGAAGCAATACAAAACGCATTATTAACAGCAATTTGCAAAATTACCTGACAGTCCCCCATGACTTTATCAATACTTCGTAAAAGATATAGCATATGAACTTTTCAAGTATTCTAGGTCATTGGAATACTGTCTGACCTAGAAGTGGAAATGGAATGAGAACTTGTGGAAGGAAAACTTTCAGACATACATTAGAATTTTTAGTCGCAAAGCAAAATAGCCTGAACAGGATCAGGAACAGGAATATTTACCCTCGACTGCATTGACTGGACAGCACACTGTATCTGATTGTAAATAAAAGAACTCAAACTTCCACCATTGTCTCTAATGACTTGTTGAGGTAGATCTATAGTGAGTACAAGTGTAGCTTTATTAGGCATTGATCTGGTTATTCTCTGCTCATACTGGTTCAATGTTTCTCTGGAATACTGCATTCAGGTTGACACTTACTAGGAATTAAGCAGTGGATATATCTCTTGTTTTCTCTAACCATGGTACCATTGTTTGCTTGCACCATGTAAGAACATAATTTTCTACACTGCTATACCTATTGTGTCCCACTTTTCCTCCCCTGTAACTTCAAGAAGACAGCTCGGCATGGTTGAAGGCTAAGTACTAGGTGTGTAGAATAATGCTGGTCATAAAACGTTTGGCATGAGGTTTTAGCTTTTATCTTCATTCTGTTTGACTACATTTTACAGTTACATTAGGCTCATTTTTTATTCTAACATCGTCATGTTAGTTATCATTTGTGCTCCATGCATTAGCTATGAAGGACTTACTCTGGTGGTACTATGTGGACTGAAAGACTTACTCCGGTGGTACTATGTGGACTGAAGGACTTACTCCAGCGGTACCATGCAGAGTGAAGGACTTACTCTGGTGGTACTATGTGGACTGAAAGACTTACTCCGGTGGTACTATGTGGATTGAAGGACTTACTCTGGTGGTACTATGTGGATTGAAGGACTTACTCCGGTGGTACTATGTGGATTGAAGGACTTACTCCAGTGGTACCATGCAGAGTGAAGGACTTACTCTGGTGGTACTATGTGGATTGAAGGACTTACTCTGGTGGTACTATGTGGAGTGGCTTGATATGTAATGAGAGCTCTGTGAGGATCTGCTTGCCTCTGGAGTTTTGACAACTTGTTCCACTCTTTCAATTTCACCATTTGACTGCAGATAGTGAGGACTTCACATAGTATAGCTGAAGCCATAATCAGCAAGAAAATGTTGGAATTTGCTTGAGATAAATTGTACATTATTGTTTTATGTCAACTGTTTAGCAGATAGTTCATGTCTTTAGAACATTATTTTGAATCTGTTACTTGTTGCCTACTCATGGTTGTAACATGGATTAATTGTCACAAAATAATAGTCTAGAACAGTGAGGTAGTTTTTGCCTTCAAACTTACATAAGTCAGCAGCTAACTTTTGAAATGGAACTTGGTGTAAGGGCATTATTGAAGTGGCGCTTGTCTCTTTTACGATTTTTGCACAATCCAGAACTGACACTGGAGAACCAGGTTTATGATATCTTGATTAATATTTGACCAACACACTGACATTTTGTCTCTCTCAGCATTTTGGAATGACCTTCATGTGTCTGGTGTTGCACCTCTGCTCACTGCAAAGAAAGTACTACAATCATCTTGATATAACAGCAAGCCATCATGTTCAGATGACTGCAGTCTGACTTCATTATCTTCGCATGAACTGCTTGGTTTGTATCCAACAATTTGACCATCCATTTTGCACATGTTGGATTCCAGTTTGCAACCTTTGGTGATTTTAATTAGTTTGCTTAAGCTAGTCTCTTAGCAGTCAGTGCTCTAGTTGTCATTATGCTCTGCACATAGATGGCAGTGTTTTCTTTGGTATCCAGTAATGGTTGGTCATGTATAGAATTCCTGGTTAACACATCTGTAACAACCAGCTGTTTCCCATGCACATGGATTGCTCTGACACAGAACCTCCTTATTCTCATTAATTTAGCACCTCAGTGGCACCTGGTCTCAGTCGTATGAATCGATTAGTGGAACCAATGATTTGTAGTCAGTCTGGAGATAGAAACTTTCCTAATAGGTATATGGAGAATCTTTCTCATGCCCATACACTCACAAGGCACTCTTTCTTGATTTGAAACTATCTCTATTCAGCATCAGGCAGCATTCTAGAGAAATAGGGACCAGGACGTATCCCTTGTCCATCTATTTGGAGTAATGCTGTACCTAGGACATAGCTGCAATCATCTGCACTTATTATTGTTGGCTTAGTGACAAAATAATATGCTAGCACTAGAGCTGTTGATCTTAAGGGAGTGGCCATGGTGGTGCAGTGGTTAATGCTGTCACCTCACAACAAGAGGTTCTCCGGTTCGATTCTCAACCAGAGTACCTTCTGTGTGGTTTCTGCATGTCCTCCCTGCGGTCATGTGGGTTTCCTGTGGGTGATTTGGTTTCCTCCCATATTCCAAAGACATACATTAGGTGAATTGGACACTCTAAATTGGCCATAGGTGAGAGTGTGTGTGCAACTGAGTGGCACAAATGAATTACCGTGGCAGAGCTAGCCACCCAGCAGTGTAAACCTTGGCTCAAGGTGATTGTCACCACTGAAGTGACACCCCAACTCCATGTACAAAATGGGAAAATGGGTTGAGGATGGATAGATGGACTAGACCTGTTGTCAGCATTTCTTTCACTTTGTTGAATGACTGAGCTTTTGAGCATGTCCAATGTCCACAGTACATCCTTCTTTAACAAGTTTGTTAAAAGACAAATCATTGTTGGCAAGTCTGATATGAACTTGCCTAAGTAGCTAATCAAGCTTAGGGCTTGTCTTAACTCAATTACACAAGATAGAATTTGCAACTCAGCTATAGCTCTGACTTTGCTTGCATCTGGTCTGATTCCAGCTAATACTTATGCCATGGCCAAAGGCAGAATTTATTTTGGTTTATCTTTAACAGTCTGCCACACCGTCTCTAACCTTTACTCATGCATTTCTTTGTCTGGACAAAAAACAAGATGGCATCCACAACAATAACAGCAACAGCTAGACCACTGAATATGCTGAAAGATTTCAACTACTGCAGTTACACCAACCAGCAGCAATTTACAATAGAACCTTCCTATAAAGGCAAAGAACGTTGTCAGCTTTGGACCTTCTTTAGCTGTAGGTATTTGGCAGAGCCCATTGAAAGCATCTAGTGTGAAAAACACTTTTGCCTTAGCAAGCTTTAGAGTTACATGTTCTACTGTCAGCAGAATAAACATTTCATTTACAAATGCATCAGTAAGCTTTTCTAAATCAGTATACATTTTATACTTAGCCATTCTTTAATCAGGGTGACCATGGGAGCACACCATTTGGTCAGATCAGTTACACTTTCAGTTATATCAAGGCTTTGCATTTAAGTTCTGTCCTACTTTCGACTGTCTAGGAAATGGCACTCTCTTTGATGTGATCAAGGAATATGGAACAACATTTGTTTTTAACGTAATTCTTACTGGTCCACAATCAAGCAAGTTAACTTCACCAAACATATTTACACTGACTTCGTTTATTCTGGCAGTTAAGCCCAATCTGCTTACCACAGCTTCACTGAGCAGATTGTTTAAATACAGACAATCTAGTACAAAAATCTTGAACTCAGACTTGTGCCCCTTCAACTCTGATGTGGATGAAAATCTATGAATGCATATGAGCTTGTCTGTAGAGCTATGAATTTCAGTCTCTGCTTCATGAAACTGCAAAAGCTTTGCGAAACTTCAATGTGCAGCATATGATATTACAGTAATATCAGCCTCTGTATCAATCTTGAAACTCACTAAATTTCCATAAATAGGGATCTTAACATACCAGCCTGCTTCTACAGAACAGCAGTAACTTAACCTCAGAAAAAAATGCTTCTTGCACATTATTTTTAGTTTCATTTTCTGGACCAACCCCTTTAATTAGCTTTGATGCACAAAGAACATGAAAATGGCTCAACCTCTTACATGTCTCTTACCCCTTCTCCCACATGCACCACATTGCTCAGACTCCTTATGGTAACGACCACACCTTGTGCATTTACTAGGCTTGCACTCACTCTCATTCTCATGTATCATCATCATCGTCAGCATCATCAGGCCCCTTTTCCAATTTTTTCACATGGGGTTGGGGTGATGAATCAACTGTTGCTACCTCTCTTGATTCAATGCCATTCTCCTATGTTCTTCGACAGTCACGTCTAACTGCCGTAGTGCCTCTCTCACACAAACCATCAATCTCTTTTATGGATGTCCTTATTTCTCCATGTCTTATTCCTGTCTTTTCCAAATCTTCCTCACCAAATCATCTGTTTTCCAGCACCAGTGCCTGGACAACCATAATCTGTTCTCTTTGACTTTCTCCGCAGTCAAAACTATTTTGGCTTCTGCTCTGATGTCATCCTTTCTTTATCCGTCATGCAGTGTACATCCTATTACCCATCTCAGGCACTTTATCTGCATCCCTTTTACCTTCCTCAGCTGCTATGATCTGCTTTCACTGTCCAGGTTTCTACACGATACAAAAGTACTGGTCACACCATTGTTTTGTGCACTTTACTTTTTAGCTTATTTGGCATTCTTTTGTCACACAGTATCCCTGACACTGTGCCATTTGGCTGCAGCCCAACTGATTCTAGCATCATGTTTCTCATGCCTGCATGCAATTTGACCAGAATTATTCTTCTTTTATACTTGTCATTAACTTTGTGTTGTGTGTGTGCATGTCAGATACATCATTTGCCTTTTTTAAAATAGCATTTTGCCCTTTAACCAATTCTGCCTCACTGATGATTTATATTGTTTTTTTTTCTAAAATTAGTTTAACTTCACATTGCAACGTCTGAGACACTTCTATATCAGCCAGGCCATTCATAATCCTGTCTCTTATTTGTTCATCGTTTGTGACAATGAACAAATAATATTCAGACAGTCCACTGAGCTGTCTTGATAATATAGTAGGACATTTACCTGCATTTCATCTGTTTGTTTATCTATTTTTTTCACCACATGAAATCATTTGAACTTCTGTCCCCAGGCAGGCCAACCAAAGGCTTTTGAGAAGTCAAACAGCTCTGGTGGGATAAGCGTCACCCTTATTGAAGAAACATTTTTTTTTTTCTGGGCTGAACCACCATCTGGCCATCTATTGCCAGAGACCACAAGGACCTCTCTAGGTCACCTCCCACTGTATGATTTATGACACTCAAACAGGCACACCTGGAGACAGATGGACTTCCAGAAGGAGAAGGCAGGTTAAGACTATAGATAAGGCACTGTTAACACACCACTGACATAGCTATGGCTGACTGCATAAAATAGTAACAGAAAATGGAGAAAAATAAAAGAGCAATCATCAAATATAAATATAAAGGAGAGATAACATGAAAGAGAGAGAGAAAGACAGGCAGACAGATGGGCAGAGAGAAAAAAATAATATAATGACTTTGTCATTGTTAGGAATACAGGTAACTCTAAGACTAAACATCTGCTGTATATTTAGTGATGCAAAGGGGCATAGTTATGGCTAGGCACAGCAGAGAGTGCGTTCTTATTAGAAGATGTGGGTGCAAGGCCTCAGACTTGGATATTATCAATAGTTCCTGGGAGTATTTCAGACAGTGATATAATTAATGTGCTGGTCTGCATCAGCATCCATGGACGTTGTGTGGGTGTGCCTTTGTGGATATGTAGGGAAGGACATGGGAAAGGAAGGAGTATGTGGGCATAAACACTGGTACGGGCTATGCAGGCCAACATGCTGATCTGTCAGTGTGATGTACTAAAGACAGATAATGCATTGCCAGTAGCATAACAATCTGTCAGCATATGACAGGCAAGTACCATGATGTAAACTTTGTCAGACTACTCATAAAAGCAGAATGCTGTGAGTGTGCCAGTCACATATTGTACATACATGGGCATTTTGTAGGGCACTGCATGGCAAATGTGGAGAAATGTACATGTTGTTTATTGCAGGACAACCAGTATTGTGGCAGTGTAAAAAGCACATTAGTGGGTCAACAGTCTTTCGGTGTATAGCAGTGAGTTGCAGAAGGCATGATGTAAGAGCATGGTGTGGCAGGCAGGTGTTTGTCATGGTGAAGGCATGGAACTCATTAAGATTTCCTGTGTATGTATGTCATTTCCCCTGCCAGCAAGGACTGAGAAGGTGTGTCCAGGAATATGTAGCAAGTGTTACAATTACCACAACATAATTATACTTCAAGGTAATAATTTGCTATAACATCTAGTACTTTCCTACGATATGGCATTGGTTTATAGATATGTACTACACAATCAGTGAATAACCATTACACACTTAGCCAAAAACCTATATTCAGAATTTACTTCCAGCCTCAAGAAGGGCAGGACAAGATAGACCAGAAGAGAATTTAAGATAACCCATCCAATATCTACAGTAACCTTACTTACTCTGCATCTGATAGGAAAAAATCCGATGCAGATTAACACTATATAAAATTACTTTAATAAAGCAAAGTTAAAACCATGAAACCATGAGACATAAGACAATATTTCTAATCCTGTAATAAGCGCTTTCGGGCGCCAGCCCTTCATCAGATAAATGAATACATTTTCCGATTCTGTTTTTATCTTGATAGCAGCCAACCACATGTCAGTATTGTACCCGCCTATTCTTAAGGGCGGGTTTCATAGGAATAATCTCATTGAGTCCTGGATACCTATGTGCCTGGAGCTCCATTATCCACTTTGTTTCTTCTCTTTCAGTATAATTTCTTAAGTCCCCCACCGAGACTCTTGTGCACATTCCATATCGCCCGAAACTTAAAATGGTGTCCCTCTTTTTCATTTTTGTGTCTATACAGTGCATTATGTTGGTTCTTGATTTTAATTGAGGATAAATGTTGCAGGATCCTAACTTTAAACATGTTGTTCGTCTTTCCCACATAAAAGCATAGACATAGCTGACACTCAGCTATGTAAACAATATCTGTGGTCCTACAAGTGGCATTGGCCTTGAACTCAAACATTCTCCCTGTAACTGGGTGTCTAAAGTTGATTCCTTTACTGATAAACCTACATGCTTTGCATGAACCACAGGTTCTTGTGCCTTCCTTGATAACAAGCTGTTTCCCCCTATTAATTTTTTCCTGCTCCAAAATGTCCTTAAGGTTCTTATTCCTTCTAAAGCCAAAACTAGGCTGTATTCCTATTATTCCTGCTAATTTCTCATCAGTCTTTAGGATTTTCCAATTCTTCCTTACTGTATCACACACCCCGTAAATGTTATTGCTATAGGTGAAAATCAGAAAACTGAATTTAATAGCCCAACTGTTAGAATTAGTGTTGAAGAACAATGTTTTTCTTTGTTCAAACAAAGTATATAAACAAACACAGGGGGTAGCCATGGGCACCTCCTGTGCAAACACATATGCTAACTTAGTTTTCTCCTTCTGGGAAAGACAATTTGTGTTAAATGAAAGAAATGAGCGGAAAAGAAATATCTCCCTATATAGACGTTTTATTGATGATGTTTTTATTTTATGGAAGGGAGATGAAAGTGAGCTTCATCAATTTGTAGTATATTTAGAGGAGACTACTACGTTTTTTCATTTTGCAGCTACACACTCTAGAACAGAGATAGCTTTTTAGATGTGAGGGTAAAGCAGGATAGAGAAGGTTGTAAGACAGCACTATATAGAAAGGATTGTTGGAGAAATAGTTTATTAACCTACGACAGTATGCATTCGAGAATCACTTTTAGGAACATTGTGAAGGGGCAGGTCAGTAGAGTATCTAGGATCTGCACAGAAGAGACAGTGTTTGAAGCAGAGATAGAAAAGTGAGAGGAACATTTTTTGAATAGGGGTTATAATCAAAAGTTAATTCGGAATGTGACTCATCGTAAAGGAGAATATAGAAGAGGCAAGATGAGTCCCCTACTGAAAAAAGTAGTAGGCACAGTGAAACAGCTTGTAATAATATAGAGAGTAGAGCTCAAACCACCAGAATGATTTTCACCTATAGCAATAACATTTACGGGGTGTGTGATATAGTAAGGAAGGATTAGAACATCCTAAAGACTGATGAGAAATTAGCAGGAATAACAGGAAAACAGCCTAGCTTTGGCTTTAGAAGGAGTAAGAACCTTAAGGACATTTTGGAGCAGGAAAAAATGAATAGGGGGAAACAACTTGTTATCAAGGAAGGCACGAGAACCTATGGTTCATGCAAAGCATGTAGGTTTATCAGTAAAGGAACCAACTTTAGACACCCTGTTACAGGGAGGATGTTTGATTTTAAGGCCAAGGCCACTTGTAGGACCACAGATATTGTTTACATAGCTGTCAGCTATGTCCATGCTTTTATGTGGGAAAGACGAACAACATGTTTAAAGTTAGGATCCTGCAACATTTATCCTCAATTAAAATCAAGAACCAACATAATGCACTGTATAGACACAAAAATGAAAAAGAGGGACACCATTTTAAGTTTCGGGCGATATGGAATGTGCACAAGAGTCTCGGTGGGGGACTTAAGAAATTATACTGAAAGAGAAGAAACAAAGTGGATAATGGAGCTCCAGGCACATAGGTATCCAGGGCCCAATGAGATTATTCCTATGAAACCCGCCCTTAAGAATAGGCGGGTACAATGCTGACATGTGGTTGGCTGTTATCAAGCTAAAATCAGAAATGGAAAAGGTATTAATTTATCTGACGCCCGAAAGCGCTTATTACAGGATTAGAAATATTGTCTTATGTCTCATGGTTTCATGGTTTTAACTTCGTTTTCTTAAAGTAATTTTATATAGTGTTGATCTGCACCGGATTTTTTCCTATTGGATTGTACCGTTGTTATCTGGAACGCAGATCTTTAGTGTGCTCTCCATATTCTCTTACTTACTCTGCATCTGGAGAGACTCTCTGAAAGAGGAGATGGTTCTCCTTTATCTGCTCAGTAGCTGAAAAACTGAAAAGAAAATGTAAAGGCACATGGATACATGTCCTGTAAGGGCCCTTGTAATTGTGATTAAATAACATGGAAATGTACCTGTTATGAATACTTGCTGTACATTTCTGGAGCTCTCTCTCTCTCTCTCTCTCTGACCTTATTTCCTATTGATCCAGAAGGTCTAGGTGAGGCATCTTGAGAGCACTGTACTGGTGCCTGTTCTGCTCATCAGAGTAGCTGATGCCAGCTACAGTAGTCATGGCCCTGATAATCCTACACCAGGCATTCACTTTACAATGGGGATCCAAGTAGGCAGTCACAGTGGCTCCTGTACATAAGGTATAGAACTATTTTGGATTCCTTAGAACACCACCTTGCAGCCCTGCCATCCTCAGTGACTTCTGAAGTCATAGCCATTTACAAGCCATAGTCCAGAGTAATATGGTAGTACATTTGTGATGGTACATGTTATTACTGCTGTCACATAACATGCAACATTGTGCAATTAGTTCGTGCAGCATGCTGCAGTGATACCATATTATAACACAAATATACATGGGATGGCAGGATGGTGCCGGAATGCGAAATTTACTATGTCATGAGTTTCACAACAGCATGGTACCCATTATTTGCTTTCATTTCTTCACTTTTGCATGTCTATGGGCCATAATGAAAGGACACATTTATCCATATACTTGCTTGGGTCAAGAACCCACCCCCTCATGTGCAAAGTACTTTGTAGGACCTCACATGAGTGCATGATTTGGAAAGAGCCTCACAGTGCAGTCTTAGATATGTGCACATTGCAATAAAAGTGTGATCCAATAACATTCCCTTCAGGTAAGCCCATTAGCATAATAAGCATGCTAAGAACCTTGAAAATGTGAGATAAAAATAGTTATGTCCATTACTGTGCCCATCATACTACAGAATTTGCTATTTTCATCAGAAATGTAGTAACCTTTTTAAATCCAGATTCCTTCTTTGAACTTGCAGTAACATTACACCTGAGGTAAGTGAAATGGGAATATTTCCTGCAAATGTTAGGAAACTGCTTTTGTACATCAGCTGTAGATCTATAGTGTTTGTTGATTTACATATTGTTTCCTTGAATGACGATGGCTGAGTTGACAAGTGTCTGCTGAATAGGTGGAGATGTACACAACCAGTAGTTGTTAACATGCTGTGAAGGTGCACTGCTTCTGTAATTTAAGTGGCAAAGCAGGAGGTCTGAGGTATGTTATGTAAGAAATGGAGTACATATGTTCTGTGGTTAGGCTGGGAGCTGTGGGTGTCACAGTGTCAACTCTCATTTGTTATCTGTATTGTATGGTTGTATGTAACTGGCATGAGTATCCCCTGAGTCAAGAGGTATACATGAAGAAGATGGAGGGCCCTGAAGAGGATAATAGTCAGTGGGATGCTGTTGCTTAGTAGATGGTTGTGCGATGAGAGGCCATTCATGCAATATCCCATGTGGCTTTTGGAATCTGGAGCACTCTAGCCTTTATCTCCAGGACTGTGATTGCAGGGGACCATGTAGTGCACAGGCCTCTGTGATGTGACCTCAGTCTAATGTCCACCCTCCTTTTCAAATCATCTCCTATGGTAGTCAGTGGCTATGAACAGGGGTGGGTGCTTATTGGGGCCAGCCTTGTATTGCTGTGGTAAAAGCATTTTCTTTCTCTGTTTCATGGATTGTTTTTGGATAGGCTGATCATAAAGCCTGTGTTACATTTATGGACTGCTTTGTAATATAGCCATAGCATGTTGAATGTATGGTTGAATTGGGGAGGGGTCCTTCAGTTATGTTCACATATGGCCTGCCTTAAGATATAGCCTACTGTTATACCACATACATGCTGAAGACAGTGGTCTTACACCAGTGGTCTAAGGTCATGGAGCAGCTATACTTTGGCTGTCATTCACAGTGTATGACTTTGGCAGGGTAGGTGAGATACAACGGTAGTCAAGTGCACTGTTAGACCCTGTAGTACTGCAACACTTACATGGATAGACAGGGTAAAAGGGAACACAATTTTACCCGTCCACTCTTTTGCTGGAGGCAGTATTTATGTCAGAGCCCTGACACACAGAACACATGACATGCTCCAGATATCCCTGGGTTTCAGCAAGGTCTTCTTTGCAGATTAATGCTGCTGCTTGGTATGTGTGAAGGGGAGCATAAATACTACTACAGCATACTGACTTCCAGAGCAGTTAAATGCAGGTAGTGGCCATAAATGAATGCATGACTACATACAATTTAGGCTCACTGACATGGTTGTTCATGCACTCAACAAGACAACCTGCCTGGCAGAAGAGTGAAGAGCCACAACTGGGGTCGCTTGACAGAGTCACCATTAAATGACATGGAGACAACAAGCTCATCCCTGACAGTCTTCATAGCTCAAGCCAATCAAGACACACACACACACACACACACACACACACACACACACACACACACACACACACACACACACTTAGCCACAGCAGTAGCCCACCCACATGTACACACTGCCAGCTGCTGACACCTTTAACTGCGGCCCTCACCACTTATGCATATGATGACAACCTATGGTGCCCTGTTACCAGGGTAGCCTGTGCCTGATGCACACTGTGGCCAATCCATGCATGGTGTAACATAACCTGGTTGTGGTATTGCATGCATTATTGTTACAGCATGTTATGTATAAACTGGTCCATAGCTGTGAAGCAGACACATCCTCTTAGCCGGTCTCAATGTATACTGTGCCAGCCTATAGTTCTCATGGGCATCCTCTGTAGCCAGCTTCTGCAAGGATTCCTCAACAGCCATTGCTTCCTTTGCTAACTCTGAGACGTCCTCTTTATGAGTGTCAGTCACTTGCTGTGTTTGTTTATATGCTAGCATGTTGTTTAATACTGTATGCAGAACAATTATTTTGCTACATGTTTCTGGATCATACTGTAGGTTGTCTCAGGAGACATCTAGACAGCGAAAGTGGGACTTCATCAATCTAATAACGTTTGTCAGTGTTTCTGGCCTGTAGATAAGACAATGTTTTATGCATTCTCCAATATGATCCATGGGTTTCTTATCAGTGTCATTAGCTATGGCTCCTGGCAATACCTGTCATCTCCAATAAGATGTACATGGGGGAATTCACCCCTCATGAATTTCTGTCATATGTCTGACAAGTTCCAGATGTTGGCATCATGAGGACCACCAGGGTGTTGCACTGACACATTCTGTATTATATTCTATACACTGCAGAATACCTGGCAGTTGATAAGAGTGGAATCCCTTACAGTTGATATACCATCTACCTTACTTTCCAGGTGGGGCCTTGATGGTAGTGTGGGTGCAGACAATGGCTCCCAGCACCTCAGGAAATAGATTATTATGCTGCTTATCTCCCCTGTGGTACGTGGGAACCACACATGTTCTTCCACATGCTCTAACATGCTGTAACATGACATCAAGAAACTTATGCAGTGTCCTTGAAGAAGATGCCTGGAACACACCTACTATGTCCCCTGTTGGTCACTGCATGGAATGTCCCTGTGGTCAGTAATCTCAAAGCTGCACATAATACTTGCCCACAGGGATGGCTATTATACACATACCTCATAGGCCTGGATATGAGGAAAGCACCTCTACCAGTACCTACATGGTTCCAGAATCCACAAGGCAGACATCCTCTGTGTCATGGAGGGGATGAAATCTTATGCATAGTCAAATGACTCAACAGCATGTCAGGCAATGGGGACACCTCCATAGCTACAGGCTGCATTAGCATCCTTGTTTATATACATATATATATATATATATGTGTGTGTGTGTGTGTGTGTGTGTGTGTGTGTGTGTGTGTGTGTGTGTGTGTGTGTGTGTGTGTGTGTATATATATATATATATATATATATATATATATATATATGTATCTGTTAAAGCAGCAGCTACCCCTAACATGTTTTTGAGTTTCTATCTCAGAATGCCAGGTTTTATTCTGTATGGCTACTCTGGTAGTCATGTCTTGATGTGCTATATTTATACATTTCTGAATCACTCTGCAATATTGTTTACCTATACTTGCATTCACAGTCACCCTCATTTTTATAATGTTGCTCGTTTTCCTCTCATTATATGCTCATTCGTGATATTTCACAGTAAAGAATGGTCGAGCTGTGTCTCTGAATCGGTTCCACCTTGCATATGGCTGTTTTTGCACTATTTTGTCAACCTTATTATGTAATTTGTTTCTGAATCAAGGGAAGATCTAAGCTCATGCAGCACATATCTTAAAATTATACTTGGCAAACTATACTGGATGAATAACAAAGGCTTTTGTTTATTTATTTATTTATTTATTTATCTATTGACATTTGATTACCGGGAAAGTCCGAATAGATAGGAGTCCATTTTCAGTGGAGGACTGGGAAGAAAAGCTCCAGAGTATTATAAAACATTTTAAGAACAATCATTTTGCAGTCTTTAAAATAAAAAAAAATGCAGTTTAAATAATTGTAGCAAATTTTACATAATATGAAAACAGTGGTTAAGAATAGATACAAGTTATATGACAATGACTTACTAGTTTGAGAAATTTTGGCCAGTTTCTAGAGAAATTAAAGGTAAATTATTATAATACAAACATAAATTGCAATACAAAGTCAGAGAAAAGCAGGTTTATTGTATAGTAACAAAGAAACCAAGGGGAGAGAAATTGATGGAAGTAAGGAAGTGAGTCTGATACTAGGATCAACTCTAATAGGGAATTTGATGTCTTGTGTGAAGCTATTAATTAGTTGTGGGAAACCAAATAAGTTCACGCTAGATGTAGGGGAGTTAGTGTTTATGTCCAACCAACTGGCATTCACATCACCCATTATTATTATTTCTTATGGTAGTGTTATGGATACCCAATGTAGGATATCATCCAGTATAGCTGTATTGTCACCAGATGGGATGTAAAGAACGGTAATACATATTTGTTTATAATTGTTTAATTTCAGGAAAGTAATAAGAAGCTCTAATGAATTGAATTTTGGTATTGATTTGTTGTAAGGGGGAATGTGCTACTTACTGGGAAATATTAAAGCAATACTACCACCTTTCCTTTTAGTGCAGTCATTACGGATGGTATTATAGCCCAGAGGTGTAATTCTGGAGTCATTTATGCTGGGTTTAAGCCAAGTTTCAGTTACAGCAAGAATATTAGGCTTACACTGGGTAATCCAGGCATGTAATTCAGCAATTTTATTTCTTAATGCTTCTAACATTTATGGCAGCGAAAGTTAGATTACTTGGTTTGGGGGTTGACTGTTGTAGGGTTTGAGCAGTGTGTGGAAGAGAATTGTTCTGATGTTCATTGTGATGGGTGGGGCCATTGTCTCTTCCTAGAAGGATTTTAGTATGCTAGGGAATTACTTATGCTTGTCTTTTAAAGAGTATTTTCCCACTTAATTGTGTTTTGATTTGAGTTGAAATGAAGTTAATCAGTCTATATTTGGAGTAAAGTTGTCAGGCATCATTAAAAAGGTTTGGTGTGATGTGCGGAGAGTGTAGGGAGGAAGTATGAATAGGTGGTTGGGACAGAGTTAGAGGAATGCTGAGTGCTATTATAGAGTCATGGCCAGATGAAAGATGGCCCAGTAGCAGGAGAAGAATAGAGTATAAGCTCAGGAGTAGCATGATTAAGTAAAGGATCTGTATGTTATAGCTGGCAAGTAGTGGGAAAGTGGTGATCAAGAAGGAAAAAGAATTTGCAGGACAGAAGAATATTTAGTAATGGTGGAGTCAGAAAGCTGCTAGAGGGTAGGTCGGAAATAAGTATTTTCTATGATGGAAGAGAGTTGGGTTTTCCTTGTTTGTTCTCTGGAATGTAAGGAATAGAGGGGTTTAAAAGGCTAGAGTCCAAAAATGTAGTTAAAATAGGAAGAAGTGAAGGCTATTTGGGAAAAGTAGAAGATATAATGTGGAATAGATAGGTGCTGTTAGGAAGAGGTGTGACTATGAATTAATTATAGTGCAAAGCAATATGAAAAGGTAATTGGAGTGGTGCTGAAAGATTAAATGGAAGTTGGGAATTAGGTAAAAAGAAGCAGGATTGTTTGTATGACGGCAGAAAGGATGCTTGGGAGGGTTAGGGAATAGTCACAAGTGAAATATGTATCTAGGTAATATAATAGTAGAGTAAGAGGGGGTAAGTAAAAATTGGGGTAAGGTAGGGGAGCAAAGAGAAGGGTGGGAATTGGGGGCAAGGTAGAGGAGTGAAGCTGAGCGTAGTGGGCTTCCACCTTCAGGTCAAATTATAACAGAGAGTAATCAGTTTACAGCCAATACAAAGCAACTAACAGAGACAAAGTATAACAGGATTTCATTCATTTCCTGAATGCAGAAACCTGTCAGCCAGGAAGACTGAGTAACTGGAATATACAGTGTAATCTACTGGTCAAGAGAAAGGTCAGTGACCAGCTTAGTAAGTGGTCCTTAGAGTGCAAGGACTACTCTTTTGGAGGGAGGGTGTTAAAGTAGATTTCCAATACAGGCAGGAATGTATTTAACTAGTTGAAATTAATACACAGCAAGGTTCTTCAGGTTAAATTTGCTTCCTTTGTAAAAAGACAAAATTTTCAGAAAAAAAAATATTTTGGAGATGGCCCTTGTGGCGGAGCTCCTGCACTATCTGGGGTTGGATGTTGTGACCATAAGCTCTGAAAGGAAAGAAATTTAAAAAACTCTACTAACCTGTTGTATTATATTCAGGTAATACAGTTAATATGTATTATAAAAAGAGATTCATATGTGCATAGGTGTTGACTAGGCTAACAACAACAAGGGCCTTTTTAAGCCCGTCCATGCATCAAATCTCTGACAAGTTCTGGTACTCTTGATAAGTATAAGCAGAGGCTTGAGAGATGAAATATACAAGCAGGGGCTTGGGAGATGAACCACTTACAGGTTGCCTGTGTCCATTAGGGACATAGGTGCCAAGCTAAGGATGAATTTCCTGTTCCCCATCCAATTGTCCAAGTTACACTTAAATTGGATTAGGGAGGAACTCTGCTTCACATGGATGGGGAGCCTGTTCCAGAGACGGGGCAGTTTTTGGGATACATACCTGTCTCTCCAGCAGGTCCTTTTTATATCACAAACAAGATTTTAGTCTTTTCAATGAGTCATTCTGATGCTGTTTGTTTTGCGGATCTACATGAGGTCTATCAGACTGGGGTCTGACAATGCTCTGCATGCCAGGCATAGATCTCACCTCAACAGCCTATAGGAGACAGAATGCAGGCATAGGGCCTTGAGGTGGTCTGCATAGGACATTTTACTTATGCTCTGTATTCTTTTTAGTAAGGAAACTCTGTGGACATTCCATTTGTTGAATACACCTGGTTAGGTACATACCAAAGGGGGCATAGTACTCAATGATAGGTCTGATGCATGCTGAATACAGTGGAACAATGACTTCCTTTATAAGTTCATAAATTAGTACCAGGATAACTGTGCTTGTGGGTCATTCCATACTCAGCCAATTACCCAAATGGGAGAATCAAACCCTGCGTCTAGTGCCTAGAAGGTGAACACCTTAACCACTATGCCAACCTCTCATCCTTATGAAGGAAAGACCACAGTGAGTCAAAGCAATAGAATATGGGAAGTATATGAATAGAGAGATGGCAAAAAGTTTATGAATGTAAACTGAAAGGAGGTTAGCAGGAGCTATACAGATAGAGAAACACAGTAATATAGCATATATAGAGAGCTGTATAGAACAAGTTATCACAGCACAGCACTAAACTGAAAAGCACAATATAAAACCATCACTTAGTAAACATTGATGGGGTTAACCAGTATAACAAACAGATGTGTGTGTGTGTGTGTGTGTGTGTGTGTGTGTGTGTGTGTGCGTGCGTGCGTGTGTGTGTGTGTGTGTGTGTGTGTGTGTGTGTGTGTGTGTGTGTGTGTGTGTGTGTGTGTGTGTGTGTCTATACACACACACACTATATATATATATATATATATATATATATATATATATATATATATCGAAAAACACCAGAAACTGATATTTCATACTTGTTAAATGGCACAGGCTCAACATGCATAAAACTTATCCAATCTGAATGGTATTGATACAAATGCAACACACTACCAAGGTCTGTTCATTGTTCTACACAGTTTTAAAACAAATAGAAATATAATAACATATGACATATACTTGTACTGTGAAGGAAGTTGGTAAATGGAGTATACAGTATAAACTATTAGTTAAGAGAAAGGATAGTGGCAAGCTTTTTAAGTAGTCCTTAGAGTGCAAGGACCAGCCTTTTGGGGGGGGGGTTGTTAAAGTCAATTTTCAGCACAGGCAGGTATGTTTTTGACTAGCTGAACTTAATACACATCAAGGTTCTTCATTTAAATTTGCTTGCATTGTACAAAGACAATATTCTCAGTGAAAACATTTGGCAGTTGGTCCTTGTCGCAGAGCTCATGCAGCATTGGGATCAGATATAGTGACTACAGTCTGTTGTACAAAGACAAAATTCTCAGTGAAAGCATTTCAGAGTTGGTCCTTATGGCAGAGCCCCTGCAGTATCGGGGTTGGATGTAGTGACCACAGGCTACTGTACAAAGACAAAATTCTCAGTGAAAATGTTTGGGAACTGGCCTTTGTGGCAGACCTACAGCAGTATCAGGATCGAATGCATTGACCACAGACTCTGCACTCTGAAGGAATTTGGTGACTGAGCGAAAGAGGAGAGGACAGAGTAGTAATCAGTACTACTATTTTAGGAGCTAGAGAGTCTACTATTCTTGTTAAGCTGTTCTTCATAAAATGCATGTTAAAATACAAATTATCTTATTAATTTTATGTGAATAATACCAAGATTTATAAAGTGTTCAATAACTGGATGAGTTTAAGGGCTCTGTGTGTTATCCTAAGAAAGACACTCACCACTCTTATGTTCCCATTTCTCAAGATAAAAGAAAAAAGGAACCTGAATTATTAACACACATGTAAAAGAAAACACTTACTGCAAGGAGTTACATAATATTCAAAATGATGATGTGTTGAACACAAGTCTTGTACAGTCTCCTGATAATGTTGCTCTATGTTCCTGTCCTCATTACTGTATCAACCTTCTTTCCACACCCACTGAGAAGCACGAAGCGACATATATGGGTGCAGTGCAGAGATACCACAAGTGAATGAGTGTGACGTGGTAACAGGACATTTATTTCCATTGTTCTACAACAAAAGAATCAATGGTGCAAATGCAAAAAAAAAAAAGAAGTCATCTGTGCAAAGGGAGAAGCTCTCTTCCTCATTGATCAGTGGTGACCTTGCCATTAATTATAATTATTTAGTGGGTTACAGGGGCTCAGACCCATGTAGAGGGAAAGAGGAACCTTGTTCACTCCGAAAATAAGCTACCACGGACATTAAATGACCTAGACCTGTGCATCCCCAGTTTGCTTATACATTCATGTCCTGAATTTTGTAAAAATAGTATTTCATTTTATGTGATGTTAACTTCATCTTGGAAACTGTCTCATCCTAGGCAGTGGCATCTAACATCAATGTGTCTTCTTCATAACAAACATATAAGCACATAATCTAATAATAATAATAATTAAGTTATTATGAAAGACTAAAATATCTGAACTTGTACAGTGTCTCTTACAGATATCTAAGAGGAGATCTTATTCAAGTATATAGAGCATTTAGGGACAACTACCTCTAGGAATGTTTGGGGTTAACAAAAAGTACTAGAGAATCATCAGACAGCCTATGCAGGAGATTCTGTAGGAATGAGAAGTGCACTAATTGGTTCTTTGGTAGAGCAGCTGATGCATGGAACAGGCTACCAAATTACATTAAAGCAAGCACTAGTTTAGATATTTTTAAGAACAGCCTGGATACTTATTATGGAAACAACTGTTTTGGTATATTGGCAAGCTAGAAGCACGTTACTGTCCGTGCTTGAAATATTTATATGTATGTATGTATGCATGTATGCATGTAATCCTGAAATAGTTTAAAACAAATCTCATAGCACATGGGTTATTGGACAAGGTGTTCTATCACTACTGCCATTGGAACATATCCCCAGATATTTTCCAGAAAGAATAAGATGTAAAATGTTCTGCATGAAATAATCACTTAGCTGATTCTACTCTGCAGCAATAATAAATCATGTCAGTTAAAGCAGGTAACTCAGACTTGTGCCAATGAACAAATAAATCAGCATCAAATGCCAGTTTCTTTTCACTTACGAGTCTCTGGTTTTGTCATTTGTATATGTGAGGATACTTTCCAGTAATTGTACTCCTCAGGTGTCATACAGTTAATGGAAACAGAATGTTCTACAGGTTGCTGTGGTGAAATTTTCCTTACAAAGAAACTGTTCAAAAAATAATAAGTATTAGAATCAGAAATGCAGCTGTCTCAAAATATATTATTTAAAACAGGGACAGAGAAAAAGGTGGTGGCCATAGCATATTTTTATAAAATTGTTAACCAGGTAAGCCCACATTGACATAAATGTCTTTTTCATGGGTTATCCAGGAACACTAATTGGTCAAGTAACTTGCTCAAACTCATTCAGTAGGTAAATGAAAATGGAAAAAAATCAAATCATATACCCTTTGACTACAGGAAGCATCTCAGAGCCTCAATTCATTGGGCTACATCGTGTGTGTGTGTGTGTGTGTGTGTGTGTGTGTGTGTGTGTGTGTGTGTGTGTGTGCGTGTGCGTGTGCGTGTGCGTGTGCGTGTGTGTGTGTGCCACGCATGTGGGTAGAATCTCAATCTCTTGGTATTTAGCCTACTATGATTATATATGAGAAAAGGAAAGAGAAGTGCTGGGTAAATGTAGCAATTTGGTTCTTCTGTATGTGGGTTATAAACTTGTAGGGAATTTAGTAGTATGATGCTACGCTGCACTCATGGGAGGATTTCTGCATCTAAAACATTTCTGAAGGGAACCAGTGAGAAGTAGCTATACATTCCAATCACTTTTACGGTGTATGATTTCCTTACTCTCTGCCCGGATTAAGGTTTTGAGACTGGAATTTGGTACAAAGGCAATACAGGGCTTGCTAGCTGGGGTAAGGTGTAGAACAAAGGAAAGAAACTACAGCTTAAACATGTGAAGCTTAGAAATACCTTACCTGAAAAAGAAATATTTAAGATAGAGTTTCTTTTTGCCTCTTTTTCATTTGGAGAAAGTATTTCTATTGCCTCCAGAGAGGGAATCAGCAGTGTCAGGTATGACATCTTGGAATTTTTGGGGGGTAAACACTTAGTTCTAATAGCTAGGGATGTGGATTGTGACCTGATAGCGAAAGGTAGAGGTAAGATGGAAAATGGAGTCAAGTCCATACATTATCTGTCAATGGTGTTTATGCTTATGCCATTGGTGAATTCTCTGTAGCTTTTTGGGTGCTATAGATCTTATATCCTGGTAGGAGTGTTGGGGGGGGGGTGGAAGAGTTGAGGAAAGTGTGAGGTAGGCAGATTGACCTCAACCATCAGTCTGCTTTTAAAAGAAATGAAATAAGTGTAAGGACCTTGCAGGGATCCAGTTAGAGTTGTACTGTTCAGCACTGAAGATGGAATGTGAAAGAAGCCCTTGGGAAGATCAGTAACGATTATGCTGCTATATAAACATATGGTAGAGTAAGCAGTAATGATTATGCAGATATATAAAAATATGGTAGAGTAAGCAGTAACAATTAGGCCTTTAACTACAGGAAACAGCTCAGAGCTTCAATCCTCTGCACTACCTATACATAGGGTGTGTGTGTGTGTGTGTGTGTGTGTGTGTGTGTGTGTGTGTGTGTGTGTGTGTGTGTGTGTGTGTGTGTGTGTGTGTGTAGATATATATATATATATATGTTGTTGTCTTTCGGCTTTCCCCGGTTAGGGGTCGCCACAGCGGAACTCCGGTCTGCTAATGATTGGCAGTCGGTTTGGACGAACGCCAAGGTGCCAGTTTGAAGTTCAACCTTCAACGAAGGCACGCCCTTTTACACATGTCTTTTGAACGCCCACCCAACCGCGGGGAGGACATGCAGACTCAACAAAGTATTAGTTTAAGGGTGTGAACACACAACAAAGTATTAGTTTAAGGGTGTGCACACTTACACAACCAGAGTATTGTACATTTTGTATTTTTTATATTTTCCCCCTAACAGATTTTTTGTTTTTCAGTTGAATTGTACAGGTTATAGGTCACATTAAAGTTGGGAAAAGTTTTGATATGATTTATCGTGGTCTCATTTTTTTCTATCACTAAACCCTGACATTTTAACAGGGGTGTGTAAACTTTTTATATCCACTGTAGATGTATATAGGCATATATAGGTTTTAGATGAGGGTGCACTTTTTGATGGTTCCTGTTCAGCAATGAACATTTTGAATAACTCTGCTTCAACAAATGGTGCCAGATCTATATTCCTTATCTTTTCACACTATATATTCAATTTGTAAAAGTTACATTCATGTAGTTTTATTGCAAATGGCTTTTCTTAAGCTCCAGAATATATTAAGCTACTATGAAATAAATGCACGTGGGAGCTATTTATTAAAAAAGTCTGGTGTTTCAGATTGCATTTCTGACAACATATTTCCTTTCTGACTGATATCCAAAGCTGGATCTAGTACAAGGCTCCCTAGACACCTGTCCCAGGCCCTGTCCTAGCAGGGGAGTCCCAGTCAGGCATTCAACCAATATTGCAAAATGTTTTCTACATGATTTACTGATGCACATTCAGGGTCACTAAGTTTCATGAGTGTACATTAGTAGTTCAGTACAGTAAATAGAAAAAAAGCAGTATCACCTAGTACCCGTCTAATATTCTGGCATTCCCCACTCAGAAGAATGCACTGCTGCACACTTTGAACTTTATCTTTTTTTCTTATTTAAAGCAGGCACAGTGAGCAGTTATTTGCCATTTAACCTTTGCCCCCCCCCCCCCCCCCATGAGTGGCAGTAGCAGACCAGATGTAATTTAGCTATCTGCCACTGAAAGAACTTGAGCTGATCCTTCAAGATGGAGTAATGAAGAAATTTGTTCTTCACTTTTGCATCTGACTTTTTGCATTTGAGTATTTCAGAATAGGACTTATTACCACAGGAATGGTCTTACTGCAGGTACGTCTAGGGCTCAGCATCAGCTGCCAGAGCTAAGGTGGAACCAATGTGGGGCTGGAATTCAAAATGAAACTGTCGCTCAAGGCATCAGATTCCCTTGCTACACCTCTCACCCAGGGCACCATCAGTGTCATTAATACAGTATGAAAATTAAATTGTTTTCCAAGTCTCCTATATGAGTTACTGATGAAAAATCATAGTCACTAAGTTCCATATTTGTGTATCAGTAACTCAGTTTAAAATAAAATCATGGAAATCCCCATCATAATATTTTGTACAAATAGATAAAAAAATTATCACTACATCAGTAAACTGCTGCCATTCCTTAATCTGGTTTATAGGTTCATAAGTGGTCGCTAGGCTAAACAAAGCCCTTACCTCCTTGTCATTTGGGGGCCTTTATAAAAAGGGTTGGGTGTTTTGGGTTTTTCTGTTTGGGCGTGTTGGGGGTTTTTTGGGGTTTTTTGGTTTTGGGGTGTTGGGTGTGGTTTGTGGGTTCTATCACACACAATTTTTTTAATTTTATTTAATTTTTTATGTAAAAAACCGAATGATTTATACTTAAATTTGGGCCCCGGAATGAAACATCAATTTGTGGTTTGTAAGGAACCTCCCTGGCAATCACACTTTAAACCCAAAAAAAATAATAAAATTGACTTTTGGGGACCCTAAGGAAAAGTTGGAAAGGAAGTATTCAGTTAACTACGGTTTAAAGAAAAGGAAGTGGAAGGTTTTTAAGGCCTTTTAAAGGGAAGGACCCGTTTTTGTAAATCAAAATTAGACGAGAAAGGTAGTTTTTAAAAATTTAATTAAAACACTAATTAATTTTTAAAATTTTTGTTGTAGCAATATTTATGAGCATGTGCCTTTCAGGTCATGCCAGAAGGAGTTATTTAATATTGATAACATTGGTAGAAAGAAAAAATTTATGAAATTAAAAATTTGGGCCCTTTGGCAAACCTGATTGGGGTTGGTTTGACAACTCTGTAAGAAACAGTGGGAAAATTTTGGGAAGGCCCGTCAACCTATCATTAGAGAATGCTTTTAGTGGGGCCAGGAAATTTTCCAGGAAAAGGGACAAGTTGGCCCCCACTTTTGAGCTTGAAATTCCCCTTTGAAACTGTTTTTCTAAAGATGTAAATCAATTACCTTAAATTTATTTAAAACCAAGTTTAATTTCAATTAACTATTGAGTTAAAGGGGGCCGTTGTTATTCCCGAGAGCATTTCCCATTTTATTAAGATAAAGAAAAACCAATTTTAACCCCAGGAAAAAAAATTAACAAATTTCTAATTTAAATAGTTTGTGTAGAAGTACTAAGCCCTTTTTCATGTCTATTGTTTGTTGCTTTGTTTTTGTCCAATTACTGTAAATTTTTCCAGGAAGCACGGCTAGGGTTGGATTTCCACAAATAAATGGAGGGTAAAAGGGCAATTTTTAATTTTTAAAGGGGGTAATGGTGAATTCAAAAAAAAAAGAATAAGGCAAAGAAAGTTCCTCTTGAGTGTACCCCTTTAATAAAATTTTGGGTTCAGGCTCAGGGGCCATGAAAAAAAAGGGAAATTGGGTTTTAAAAAAGTACCAAGACATTCCTCCCGCTAGTTTTTTACATTCAGCCCCGAATTTTTTTTAAAATAGGATTTCCTTTAGGTTTTTTCTTTGGAATGTTATGGATGCATTTTAAAAATTTCTTTAAAAAAAAAAAAGATAATCAATTTTTTAATAAAATTTAAGTTTTAAAAGCTAAATTTTCTAACTTTTACAGCCTTCAATTTGGGGATCTTTTAGATTAAAAATTTGAAATATTAGGAATTTTGGGGAACAAAATACAGGAAAAACAAGCCAATTCGAGTTTTAGATGGTCCTAATTGGTTTTTGGTCAGTATATGGAAAGGACCTTCTTAAAAAAGCCCGTTTAGTATTTTTTAAAAACCTTCTTATTTGGCCCGTTTTGGAATTGGCAAGTAGAAATTCTTCCTGCAAAATTTTTATTTTGTATGTTCTGAGGAACCTAAATTTTAAAAAAAATCTTAAATTTATTGGAAAAATGTTTTCATAGCCTTGGAACATATCCCCAGATATTTTCCAGAAAGAATAAGATGTAAAATGTTCTGCATGAAATAATCACTTAGCTGATTCTACTCTGCAGCAATAATAAATCATGTCAGTTAAAGCAGGTAACTCAGACTTGTGCCAATGAACAAATAAATCAGCATCAAATGCCAGTTTCTTTTCACTTACGAGTCTCTGGTTTTGTCATTTGTATATGTGAGGATACTTTCCAGTAATTGTACTCCTCAGGTGTCATACAGTTCATGGAAACAGAATGTTCTACAGGTTGCTGTGGTGAAATTTTCCTTACAAAGAAACTGTTCAAAAAATAATAAGTATTAGAATCAGAAATGCAGCTGTCTCAAAATATATTATTTAAAACAGGGACAGAGAAAAAGGTGGTGGCCATAGCATATTTTTATAAAATTGTTAACCAGGTAAGCCCACATTGACATAAATGTCTTTTTCATGGGTTATCCAGGAACACTAATTGGTCAAGTAACTTGCTCAAACTCATTCAGTAGGCAAATGAAAATGGAAAAAAATCAAATCATATACCCTTTGACTACAGGAAGCAGCTCAGAGCCTCAATTCATTGGGCTACATCGTGTGTGTGTGTGTGTGTGTGTGTGCAAGTGCAAGGCGTATGCGTGTGTGTGTGTGTGTGTGTGCGTGTGCGTGTGCGTGTGCGTGTGCGTGTGTGTGTGTGTGTGTGCGTGTGTGCGCCACGCTTGTGGGTAGAATCTCAATCTCTTGGTATTTAGCCTACTATGATTATATATGAGAAAAGGAAAGAGAAGTGCTGGGTAAATGTAGCAATTTGGTTCTTCTGTATGTGGGTTATAAACTTGTAGGGAATTTAGTAGTATGATGCTACGCTGCACTCATGGGAGGATTTCTGCATCTAAAACATTTCTGAAGGGAACCAGTGAGAAGTAGCTATACATTCCAATCACTTTTACGGTGTATGATTTCCTTACTCTCTGCCCGGATTAAGGTTTTGAGACTGGAATTTGGTACAAAGGCAATACAGGGCTTGCTAGCTGGGGCAAGGTGTAGAACAAAGGAAAGAAACTACAGCTTAAACATGTGAAGCTTGGAAATACCTTACCTAAAAAAGAAATATTTAAGATAGAGTTTCTTTTTGCCTCTTTTTCATTTGGAGAAAGTATTTCTATTGCCTCCAGAGAGGGAATCAGCAGTGTCAGGTATGACATCTTGGAATTTTGGGGGGGGTAAACACTTAGTTCTAATAGCTAGGGATGTGGATTGTGACCTGATAGCGAAAGGTAGAGGTAAGATGGAAAATGGAGTCAAGTCCATACATTATCTGTCAATGGTGTTTATGCTTATGCCATTGGTGAATTCTCTGTAGCTTTTTGGGTGCTATAGATCTTATATCCTGGTAGGAGTGTTGGGGGTGGAAGAGTTGAGGAAAGTGTGAGGCACGAGATTGACCTCAACCATCAGTCTGCTTTTAAAAGAAATGAAATAAGTGTAAGGACCTTGCAGGATCCAGTTAGAGTTGTACTGTTCAGCACTGAAGATGGAATGTGAAAGAAGCCCTTGGGAAGATCAGTAACGATTATGCTGCTATATAAACATATGGTAGAGTAAGCAGTAATGATTATGCAGATATATAAAAATATGGTAGAGTAAGCAGTAACAATTAGGCCTTTAACTACAGGAAACAGCTCAGAGCTTCAATCCTCTGCACTACCTATACATAGGGTGTGTGTGTGTGTGTGTGTGTGTGTGTGTGTGTGTGTGTGTGTGTGTGTGTGTGTGTGTGTGTGTGTGTGTGTGTGTGTGTAGATATATATATATATGTTGTTGTCTTTCGGCTTTTCCCGGTTAGGGGTCGCCACAGCGGAACTCCGGTCTGCTAATGATTGGCAGTCGGTTTTGACGAACGCCAAGGTGCCAGTTTGAAGTTCAACCTTCAACGAAGGCACGCCCTTTTACACATGTCTTTTGAATAGGTATACTTACTTGTGGTGCAGAAGGCTGGGAGTTCTGTTTCCATACCAAGTAGATTGATTGCTGACATAACCACCTATATATATATATATATATATATATATATATATATATATATATATATATTTTTTTTTTTTTTTAAGTAACATAGTTAATTTATTCACCAAGGATAGCAGACACTGAATTTGTAGATGCAGCACTGCAATGTTCTTTGCCGATAGCAATGTGGAATTATTCAGATGCCTTTTACTTCTGCAGAGGTTGTGCATATTGACTTATATTGGTGGATTATATTGACAGCCGTTTGAGTGACCTTTTATGGTTGAAGTGTTCTGAAATGGGAAGTTTTCTTATTATTGGTTCATAAGTTTTAATTCACTGCTTACTGGAAAAATGTTAAAAATTACAAATTTAAAACACATTCTAACAAGTAGTGCTGTATTATACAACGACCCCCCCCCATTAATATTAAAAAACATGCATGCTGATTGGTCAGCGTGCACATTGTAAATCCGAGTTATAGTAATGAAAAAAGGTCCATTACTATAACTCTTACAGCAACACTGTCTCGCTATGTTAAACCCATTTAACATAGCAAAACAGTTTTTAAAAGCAATGGAGATCTTGCTTTTTTTTTTCAAAACTGTCTCGCTATGTTAAATGGGTTTAACATAGCAAGACAGCTTTAAAATAAGCAACGGAGATTCCGTTGCTTATTTCAAAGCTGTCTCGCTATGTTAAACCCATTTAACATAGCGAAATAGTTTGTAAAAAGCAATGGAGATCTTGCTTTCTCCGTTGCTTTTGCCCACAGCTCTGATGTACTGCGTAGGCATACGCATGTGCAGTACATCAGAACTGCCACTTCATACCAGACAGCTGCGGAAGGGCAGCAAGGAGGCATTATACAATGCCATTATTTAAGAAAAATAATTATTTTTTTTATTAAATAATGTCATTGTATAATAGCAATAACCCACTTCTGGGTGTGGGTAATGCTGGATTTACCCACGGTTGGCTTTGTTTGGCCACTCGGGCTTCACCCTCGTGACCAAACCACACCAACCGTGGGTAAATTCAGCATTACCCACACCCAGGCGTGGGTTATTGCTATATTAACTATTAAAACACAACCTCATCAGCCAGGCAGAATACTTTAAACGTAAAAGGTTTATTATTAAACTCCACACGTTTTTCGTCACTCTGATAAAGCAACTTCTTCAAAAGAAAAAAAAAATAATTACAAAAGTTGCAGTATAAAAACCCGGCATATATTGTCATATGATGTTAAGAACCTATCAGCTCTACTTGTTATTTAAACACATACCACACTAAAACAGTAAATACTAACTTCAAAACAATATCTAGGTGATTGAACCATTTACAAGTTGTATTTTAACTTTTTTATAAACCATTTTTTTGAAGTTAGTATTTACTGTTTTAGTGTGGTATGTGTTTAAATAACAAGTAGAGCTGATAGGTTCTTAACATCATGTGACAATATATGCAGGGTTTTTATACTGCAACTTTTGTAACTAGTTTTTTTTTCTTCTGAAGAAGTTGCTCTATCAGAGTGACGAAAAACGTGTGGAGTTTAATGAAAAACCTTTTACGTTTAAAGTATTCTGCCTGGCTGTTGGGGTTCTGTTTTAATAGTTTGTTTTGCTGCTGTCTTGCCTTTACTGGGTTTGTAAGTTTTTATTGCTATATTAATCAAGGCGTATAATTTAATATAATCAGAAGTGTGAATTAAGAACACATGCATTTATGCATGGTCCTAAAAATGTGTGCAGGGGGTCCATGGTTTGAAAACAACTCAAAGGTATACGTAATCCCACTAGCCAGATGCATTTTCTGCGAATGTGAGTTTCAATGCAGTTTCACTGAGTGAGAGTTTCAAGGGAAGAAATGTTTACTGCTGCACATGCTAAGTCTGTTTTCATTGTGAGACTGCATTGTTTTGTTTTGCAAATGGTTATTTATTTGTTGATTTATTTATTTTATTTTATTTGACATTTGTTAATCGGGTTTCACCCAAGGAGAAAAGCTCCAAACAATATACAGTCATAACAAAAAATATAATAACTTAATGGTAGAAGTACAAACAATACAACACAGAGATATAAGATGCAGTTCATAACACATTAATCAATAATCAGTTGAAAAAATTCAGTTACAAAAGTATAGAAAGTATAAGACATACTCTCAGTAGTTAAACTGAAGAGAAAAGCATTGGAACAGCTTCCATTTTGTTAGCGTAAGGGGATAAGAACAATCAATTTATCTGTTATAGAGAAAAATGCAAAATATATTAAAAAGGAGGTTATCAGTGCTTGTGCAATAAGATTTGAAATAAGTGTTTTAAATTAAATCCAAACATCTGTGATCATTGGAGAAGTAAAGAAGAAAACAGTATGCCCACTGACAGGTTTGTACAGTATTATGGTAATTGGGGAGAGGTGGCCATGTAATGGGGCACTAGAATGGGTGGGGGTGGCTGATCCATTACCCTGCCTAGGGCCCCATATGACCATGATCCAGCACTGATCCTGACTGGTATTAGAGAAATAGTTAAAGACATTAACTGTCCTGAGCTTTTTGTAGCCTGACTGGTGTGAGCAGGCTTAAATGATTTAGCTAAACTAGGTGTACCAGGGTTTATGTATACTGGCTGTTGTAGGAACCAATGGCTGTGGGCACTTGTGTCTGTGGAGGCTGTAGTCACGTTTCTGAGCTTGGCACTTGTGTCTACTGATGACACTGTTCCCTGTCACTGTACATTGTGTAACACAGAGCAGCCCAGCCAAATGAGTGTGGAGATGTACAAAACAGCAGTACACTTTTGTTCCCTGAAGGCAGGAGAAAAAAAAATTGCCAAAACACTTACGTGATACATGTTTTTGTTAATTTGAACTAAGATACTTAAAAAGACACTAGAATGTTTTCATTATTTTGGTTTTGCAGAAGCATTTTTCTACTGCTGTTTTTTTTTTTTCACAATAAACTGATTACTGTTTCTCTTGGTCCCCTGAGCTGCAAAAGAGTGTGACATCTTTATGTAAGTGATCGCATCTTGCAGAAACTGTACAGTCAGAGCTCATGACATACAGTCCTGTGCTTGACTCCCTATTGGAGTGCAATTCTAGTTAATTTTTCCCTTGTACTTTCCTGATGGGATTAAAGAATACCTTATTACTTGTTTCAGCCTTTGAGACCAAGTTGTATTCATAGAAAGATCCAGAAGATTTGATGAGAAAAGACAGTAGTTTATCTACTTTATTTACCCTAAACTTATTTTTACTGCTAGAGTATGTTTTGAAAGCTAAGCAATATCTTTCCTTATTCTATATCTTATTAATTTTGTGATCATAGAAAAAGTTTTTTGTTGAATTTACCTGTACTTTTGTGTCTTACTGGTTGATTTATTTGGTTCCTTGAGGGTTGCATCAGAAGTATCATATCATTAAAAAAAAATATATATATATATATATATATATATATATATTATGCAAAATTTTCAGCCGAAGCCTCTCCTGAGAAAGAAGTAACTATTAAAAGACCTAAAACAGGTGAACAACAAGAAATAACTAAAACAGTAGCTAAACCAAAAATTGACCACCCAACAAACTTGAAGATATAAAATCGGAGCTGCAACCTATCCACCAAGCAATACAAAACTTTTCTACTTAACTACAATCACTTGGAGAATCTATCAACCAAATTCTGACCAGGATGGAAAAATCTGAAGCTAAAATCATAGTGAATGAATCCAGGATCGACCAACTAAAGCAAGCGGAGACACTTACCAACCTCATCCAGGACTTACAAACCAAAGTGATTGACCTAGAAGCACATTCAAGACGCAACAATATTATCATCAGAGGGTTACCAGAGCACTATTCACACTTTAATCTATTAGAAACAATTTCTCAAATACTTGGTGCACTACTGGAAAACTCAGCAGACGGGAAACAGATAATCATGGAAAGAGCCCATTGTGCGCTCCGATCTAACCAAAATGTAGACAAGCCGAGACAAATATATGTTGAACTCCTATACCACCAAGACTTCTTAAAAATATTATCTGCAGCAAAATGGATACAATATCTCTTTCTCTCAGGGCCTTTCATCGCAAATCCGACAAGTTAGACAATCTCTTTCCCCTTTTTGTGCTTTTCTGAGCCAAAAGAAAATCAAATTCCAAATGAGATACCCGAACACCCTCTCATTTCAGTATAAAGAAATTAAATATATGGCTTCTTAGGTTAATGAAGTGAAGTCCATCTTCATGTCTGTATTCAAATATTTACCTACAGAAGACGCCACTAGTCGTTGATGCTGTCCAGAAGATATTGGAATCCTATCATCGCTATTTACAAAGATTGCATAAGCCATTAGTGAAGCCGCAAATTCGGTTGAACTTCATAAGCTGGATGTATATATCTAGAAAGAAATACTAAAATTGGCAGTCTCGACTACAGAGGTCTCAAAATACTTAGACCATATTTCTACCCAGACTTGTAACCCTTAACATTCATACCAAAGGTTACCCTATTGTACTGTTTCCACTTCCAGAAGCAGCATCACACAGTAACATTTTAGATATGTAGTTCTTCACTGCTTCGAAGGGCATACTGTCACTGACTAAAGCTTGCCCTACAAACATTGGAATTTGAGGACTTTATTGGGAAAGGGCTGAGATCCTCTCTAATTACTGATCGTGCAAATCGACAGTAAAGACTAAAAAGATAGGTAAATGCTATGGATACCTGTCATAATGACACATGAACTTGTTGCTTTTGCGGCACTAAAAACATGATATAGCTGTATAAAGCAACCATTCAAGCAACTACTTAATGCTATATAGTCTGCATGTGCATAACTAAAGTATCTGGCAAAGATAAAGCCTGCTAGTTCATTCTAGAAGCCATAATCGTTAAATTAAAATATGTAGGTTTATGCAGTAACTAGTGAATGTTACCCAGGCACATACAATACGTAATTACTATACAGCATTTAACATGCCTGTTGTTTTTTTTTTAACTGATGTTGTTTGAAACCAGTTTTGTGCACTGGGTTTGAGTGCCAACCCAAAGATTTGTGTTGATTTACATTTTCTAGAAAATATAGAACCTGCAACACAGATATATGTTAGTAGCCTGAGCCTTCAGTCCTTTTTGTTCTACTAGGATTAAAGAAACTTTATGAAAGTTGCCTTGAATATCAGTACATAATTTTTTCCAAGTCATCTCTGAGTCATTACAGATGACCCAAATATTATAAAAACAAGTTCTTTTAACATGGCCAAAAGGCAAACCCAACCCTTTACATGAATACTGGTTATAGCTTGTCCTGCAAATCCATCCTTGTTGGAAGAGCTGTACCTGATTAAAGGCTCTAACCTTGTCATTGTTATGCCAGTGATGGCTTGGGTTGTTTACTTACGCTATATATGAAAAGTTGGTTGTCTGGGTTTTTTGAAACATCCTGCACTTTTGAAAACTTCTAGATCTAGGTGAACAATAATAGAAGGGAAAACATCTACTTTTAGATTACTTATAACAATAGCACATGTGGAACTCTAAGGTATGCCTTGTTGTTGTCTTTCGGCTTTTCCCGGTTAGGGGTCGCCACAGCGGTACTCCGGTCTGCTAATGATTGGCAGTAGATTTTCACAAACGCCGAGGTGCCAGCTCGATGTTCAACCTTCAACGAAGGCACACCCATTTACGCATGTCTTTTGAACGTCCACCCAACCATGGGAAGGACATGCAGACTCCACACTGAAGGCACTCCCCGCACTCCAGCCGAGAATTGAACGGAAGAACCTCTTGCTGTAAGGCAACAATGCTACCACTGCACCACCGCGGAAGCCACTCTAAGTTATGCCTGATTGGGGTAAAAAAAAAAAAAAGAAGGTATTATATAATACAGTACATTGTTTTCATGCACGATATTATAATGTCTGTGTTATCGTTACCAACATGTAGAGAATGCTAATATCAGCATTTTGAGTAGTCCAACAGGAATTTATGGGGTTTTACTGTGAAAGTTATTCTCAAGCTAACCATGACCCTTACAACAATTTTACATACAGGTTAGGGAGCAAACCTTCTCCTAAACATTATAATAATAATAATGGTCAAATGTTGGGAAAATTTAAACTTTATTAAAATCTTAACATAATATGGCTATTCTCTTAGTTTAGTTAATATACTATGTCTTTATGTACTTAAATTCTGTATTGTCATTATGTATTACTTATGTTACCAGCCATTTATTCTCTAATTTTCACTTACACAATAGGGACTAGGGATAGATTTTTAATGTGTCTAGGTAAGTTAGGCTATGCTTTTCTTACTTAAGGAGTGTGCTGTTTGGGGGAAAATACCCTTAAAGGAAACACTTTAAGCTAGGTTTCTATGGTTTTCCCCTCTCTTCTGGGCCAGGTAGCTTAGTGGTTAAGCATGGGGTTGGGGCAGGAAGACACAAGTGTTATCTACCATTACAAGATAGTGAGGGCACTATACCTGATTACACCAAATAGAATACTAAAAATATACAAAAACTCCAGGATACTGTGTTGGTTGTCATTGTAATATGTGGGTGATTGACTCTTGGAACGTAAAAGGGATCCAATTAATCAAAAAGAGAAAACTTTTTTCATCTCATACTTAAATCAAAGTCAAATCAAATAAAGTCAAATAATTTTAGTACAGGAAACACACATGAAAACTGAGCAATGGTCACAACACAAAGAGAAGATGTGGATCAGAACAATCATTGCTTCTGGAAGAGAAACAAATAGAGCCGGGGTAGCTATAATTATCAAAAGTTCACTTCAAGATGACATTATACATTACAATGTTGACATGGAGGGTAGATGGTGCTATGTAACATTTAATCACTGTCAATTAGATAAACCTATCCTAATACTAAACATGTATGCCCCATGCTCTAATCAACAAAACTTTTTTATGTCCCTATATAAAACACTTTCAAAATTTCAGGACCACTATTTAATCTTAGGAGGAGACTGGAACTCTTATCAAGACCCTTTAACAGATAGAACAAATCCAAGTAAACCATATAACGTATGTGCCACAGATACAATTGCAGAGTTAAAAAGCGACTTTGGCCTATTTGATCCATATAACTGTCAAATCCATAACCCACCAAAAAGGAAATTTACCTTCTACTCATAATGTCATAAAGTATGGTCCAGAATCAAATTTTTTCTTAATTTCTGTTTTGTTTTTAAAAGTTGATATTGACTTATGTACAGAACCTAGATTCTTCTCAGATCACTCGAAAACTGCACTCACTATCAACATGACACTCAAACACAGCTCTCATAATAAGGGATATAACTGGACCTTAAACCCCAACTTACTAATGAAGAGGACATAATAGAAGAAGTAAATATGAAACTGGAAACTATGCTTAAAAAACTATCCACTTCCCATTTACCCTTGGATATTGAATGGCCTCTACTAAAGCTGAGAGAAGAGGATTTCTCATCAGTAAAGCAACTTATTATAAAAAAGTGGTGAAATCTAAAGAAAATTCAATTAAAAATAACATCTCTAAGTTAGAATCAGACTTACAACTAAACTTTAAACAAAAGACAGAAACTCAGCTATTCAAACTACAAAAAGAAATATACCAACTTAATGCTCAACACTTGGCTTTTCAAGAAACTAAAATTTTGGCCATCTATTCAGAATGGTCGCAAGTCCCCTCTAAACTGTTAGCACGTTCATTAAATCAAACAAAACACACCCCTATTATTTCAGAAATAAACTACTTAGACAAAAATATTGCTCTAACCCTGAAATTGTAAAAAATTTTGAAACTATTTATAGGAAAACATATAGAGAACAAACCATATCACCTTTATCCCAGGAGAATCTTCAGTTTCTGAATCAGTTAAATTTTCCAAAAATTGACCAGACTCATCAAAAAATTCTTTTGTCTCCCATTACACATCAAGAGGTAATTATGGCAATGAATAAACTTAAGACAAATAAATCCCCTGGCCCGGATGGTTTTACCTAAGAATTTTACAAGAAATGTTCCCCCAAAATCTATAAAATACTATTATACCTTTTTAATTACATAGTTAAGAATGCTGTCATTAACCTACACTTCAACTCTTCTAAAGCTATTTTCATTCTTAAAGAAAAGGCACATCCTAAAGATCCCAAGAGTTATAGACCTATATCTCTGATTAATGTGGATGTTAAAATCTGTACAACAATATTGGCGAACAGATTAAAACCTATCCTCCCGAACATTACATCTCCTGAGCAATCGGGCTTTATCCAGTTTAGGCAAACTTGTGACAATACGATTACACTAGATGCACTAATAAAAACTTCCTCAGTATAAGCACCTTCCTATATTTGCTATGATAATTGATGCAAGCAAAGCTTTTGATAGACTCAACTTAAGCTTTTTGCCCTCAATCCTACCCTGCTTTGGCTTACCCTCACGTTTTACTCAAATTATCAAAATGTTATATACCAATGCCTACACAACCCTATATATAAACAGGGCCACTTCCAATAGAATCCCAATTAGAAATGGAACAAGACAGGGATGCCCTATGTCTCCTTATCTGTTTAACTTATATATTGAACCCCTTCTCTTACTTATTAATCAGAAAACATATCAACATGTACCCACGCTATATAATACAAGATTTGCTTTATCAGTGTTTGCAGATGATCTAAACCTTTACTTTACCCTACCTAGTTCAGATATTCCTAAATTATTAAACTCAATAAACATATTTTTTAAATTTTCCAACTGAAATTAAAAGCAAAGACTCCATTAAATACTTAGGTCTTTTTTCCACCGAAATTCTAAAACCCGCTACCAAAATAATATTTTAAACCCCTGGCAATGCATGCAACAAGACTGTAAAAAATGGAATAAAGTTAAATTTCCATTTTTAGCCAAAGTAGCAGTTAAGATGAATATCTTACCGAGATTGTTATATGTTTTCATGGCCTCTCAGACGATAATACACACCAAATTTTTCAATAAACTTCATTCTACACTAGTCAAATTTATATGGTCCCTCAAGTCAGTGAGAATCTCCTATCACAAACTGATGTTCCCTAAGGATAAAGGAGGGGTAAACCTTCCAGATTTCAGACTATATTATGATATAATTAATAGTAACAGATTATTAACAATTGCTGACTTCATGGTTCATACCAATACCTGGACACCGGCATGGGTAGAACTATACTACAAATATGTCAGATCACTAAATTTTAACCCTGCAGCTCTACCTTTCATGAACTCATAGAATTTGAAAATTTTGAAGTTACATTTAGCAATAAAGAAAAGTATCACCAACCTACACAGAATTTTTAAGTCACTGAATCTAACTCATGCTTTTACAACCTTACAACCACTGCATCTTAACCCAAACCTAAAATTGAACAACTTAATGCTTAATCTTAATAGTTTTCCCCTATTAAAGATGAAACATATATGTGACTTCTTACCTTTACAAGACAAATCTATCACAGAGTGTAGATCATCCCTAAACCTCCCTAAGAGTCATACCATCATATTGAGACAAATCAGGGAACTGTGTTCTACTTTTCTAGACAATGCCAACATATACAGTAAGGACATTGACACGTGTCTCTTGATTGTGAAATTTCTGTCATTGAAGAAAAAGATGATCTCAAATTCATATAAATTAATAACATCTCTTAAATATCAAAATGAACTACTGTATTCCAAATACTGGACTACTTTAAATCCATTAATCTCCTAAAAACACATACTACAGTCTATCAAACTAACTTCAAAAATGCTTCTTTTCAAAAAACTCAATTACACACAACTTATGATTATGAATAATGCTTACCATACCCCTGCTTTTCAAAATAAAATCAACCCTTCATGCTCTCCCCTCTGTCCTTATTGTGACTAGGAAAAAGCAGACCTCCTCAACATTTTTTGGATATGCAAACATGCCATTAAACATTGGTATTCTCTAAATGTCAGACTCCAAAAGATGGGGTATGAAAAATCTATCCTATCATGAGAATTTGCCATTCTACATATATCTCCAGAGGGACTGTGTCTCAAAAGAGCTCCAAAATGAACTAACCCTTTACCTAAACACACTGTTCAAACTCAGCCTCTCTACAGGCTATGTACCCACAGAATGGTTCACTGCAACAGTTATCCCACTCTACAAAGGTGGAGCCACAATGGATCCTGGGAACTATCGCCCTATAAGCCTGACTAGCCTGGTCTGCAAGGCTATGGAGCACATCATCATGGAACTCATTAACAGAGACATTGGGAACCTCCAAATCTTGGACCCTACCCACTTTGGCTTTGTTAGGGGCAGATCTTGCCTTCTAAACCTAATGGACTTCTTTGAGACAGTTACCAAGGCATTAGATGAGGGAAAGGAGGTCCACACAGCCTACCTAGACCTTGCATAGGCTTTCAACACCATTCCCCATTCTAGTATTATAGACAAGCTCACCAGCTTGAACATAAACCCCTATGTCATGAGATGGGTTGCCAACTGGCTCATGGAGAGAACCCACATGGTGAGAGTTGCAGGCTCTATGCCCGACTCTGAACCAGTTACAAGTGGCATCCCCCAGGGCTCAGTCCTCGGACCCCTCCTGTTCGATATATACTTCTCAGAGGTACAGGCAAGCATAGTAGGACTATGGCTGACCAAGTTCACAGACGACTGCAAACTAGGGGCCATAATTGATTCCCCAGCTGATACAGACACCCTCCAGAAGGGTCTCACTGAGACGGATACCTGGTGTCAAAATCATGGCCTCAAACTAAATGCCAAAAAGTGCATAGTCATCCCCTTTGGAAAAAACAAAGTACACACAAACTACCACATAGGTGGTAGTCCCCTAAATACAGAAAATGTAATAAGGGATCTGGGGACCCAAGTAGATAGTAATCTCTCCTTTGATAATCATATTGCCAAAGTGGTTAGAAAATCCTTCTATGAGGCCCACCTAATCACAAAAGGGTTTGCATCTAGAACAAAAGAAGTTATTGTGCCTCTCTACTCATCACTCATTAGACCCATCATAGAATACAATGCCCCATTTGGGATGTACCTTACAAGACACCTGCAACAGCTGAAAAGACCACAAAAGTACCTCACCAAGAGGATTACTGGCCTCAGACAGATGCCCTATGCAGCCCGACTCAAGAAATTCCAGCTGTACTCGGTTGCATATCGCTTACTCAGGGGTGATCTTTGCCTGACATACAAGGCCATGTCCAACCCAGAATTGATGGACATGCTCCATCTAAAAAAAAAAAACAAAGCCACACGCTCTAGAGATATAAACCTCACCACAACGATAAATAGGACATGCTGGAGGGATATATTCCTGTCCCAGAGACTCTCCATGCTTTGGAACAGGATTCCAATATATATCAGGCAGAGCCCCTCACTAACACTCTTCACAAGAAACCTTGACGGGTGGATGGGAAACAGAAAATTTACCCTGGAGATCACTGCAGTGGCTCTACTGGACAGTGGCACAGGGAACTAATGGCTCTGCTGGATAGGGGCACAGGGAACTAATCTAAGGGGGTGGCAAAAGCCAACACATTCTAGCTAGGCTTATAAATGCCCTTGGGCAGATAGTCTAGTACTTACCTATGACCCTAACCTATGACTAAACAAACTACAATCCTGCATTTTAGTTACTATATTTTCTGTGATTAAATTTTATATCACACTGAATTGGTTGGATAGATCTTCAGTACTGTGGGAAGGCTTTAGGCAGATGGCAGTTAAATATCCGAATGCTCACAAAGCTCTAAAATTTAGCCAAAAAGCTCATATACACTTTATTGAATTTTGAGACATATTATTAGAGCACATTTTGGTATGATTCCCTACGTTTCAATACTTGCAAGCTCAAGATAAATATTTAACTTTTTCTGGATCACCTTTTCTCTAACCTTTGCTTCTTATTGTCAAACTTTATATAGTTAGGGCCTATACTCACCCTTCCTCTTTTACATTTTATTTTCACTTTAAGCTCCAAAAATAGAAATATAACTACTGTAGGTAGCTAACACTGTTGTAAATAGTATTGTATATAGTTTATGAGGTATTGATGCATAAATGTAACCTGAATAGACATGTTATTTACACCTCAGTTTCTATTTATAAGGTCTTTGAAATTAGCTGTCTATATTTGCTGTACAATTGTTGGTGGTGTTGCCTTATCTGAATTCAAATAATTTTTGACAAAAAAAGAAGTATCATATAATTTACTGCATCATAGTTTTCATCAACTTCAAGTCTAGGAAGGATTACTTATTTATAAATTAAATACACTAGAGTTAAACATAACAGTTTCATGATCTATGTCAATTACAGAGAGTACAATAGATGGGAAGCAGAAACATCTTACATTTGCCAGTATGATATTTTAAGATATTGTCATCTTTTGTCAGATTTCACATTCTTTATTACAAACTATTTTGTTTCACATAGTTCATTTTTCATCATATTTATTTTATGTTAAGTCATTTACCTAGTCATTGTTTGGGCAGTAAAATTTCTCCATGTTGTTGTTGTTGTTGTGTCTTTCGGATTTTCCCGGTTAGGGGTTGCCACAGCGGAACACCGGTCCGCTAATGATTGGCAGTAGATTTTTACGTGCTGGCTTGCCGGGCCTAATGCACAACCTTCAATGAAGGAACACAATTCACACATGTCGCCACACAGAAGATGCTCTAACTGAGAATCGAACGGGCAACGTCTAACTGTGAGGCGACAATGCTACCGCAGCACCACCACCGCAGTTAGTAAAAACAATTATTTTTGTATATTATGCACTTTAGTCAAGAACCTCATAATTTGAGGGTCTTGAGTTAATAGTGTACATTGACACTTTCTGGTCCCCTTGGTTTATTTTTGTAAACAGGTCTCTAACAGTATATCACAGGGAATCCCTTTGGATGGGTATGACATGTCCTTACATTTATACTTAATTTATCAGAGATAACAGGTTTTCTTGGATGATATTTTCACATTAAAATTAAGTACTGTAATGAAATGTGCTTTGGGTAAATACCTAAGTATATGTGATAAGGAACAAAAGTCAAACAGTTCCCAGTTCCTTGATAGTACAAGAAGATTACCTGAATTTATTTTCTTCAGTAAGATAACTCCAGTATACTAAAATCATTGCAATGTACAATTTTAATTCATTTATTTTTTTTTTAATTTCCATGGATATAAAAGCTGAGGGCTTAACAGCACACTCAAGGAGGATAGGTGTACCTATTCTTGTGGTGGGGGAGATGAGATCTTGTGCAGTTACTTTAATAAAAGGGCCTCAGCTGGAGAATGGAGGCTTATCACATGGAGAGCTGGTGCAGGGAAGGTGTGTATGTGCCCATATGCAATATTGCTGGTATCTAGATGATGTCCACATTGGACAGCAAACTGTCGAGTCAAGGAAAGCTTTGATGTTTAGCAAGTAGAGAGGCAAAAACCCTCCATGGGAGCATGCACCAGGAAGCCCTGAGAGATTGAGATTCTTCTGTCAGCGCAAAATTTCTAATTGCATGACGCCTCTGGTGGTTGCATGCACACATTACATGGCACCATCCAGGCAGACAAGAAACTAAATGGAAAACTAAACATGTTTACTTAGCTTAATGACGTCTCCCTTGCATTTTAAATTGTTCTCAGTATGGGGGCTTTTTGTTGTTTAGCAAATGGCCATCAATATTTTATTGTTAAAAGTTGAAGACAACATTTGAAATTCAATTCAAATATTTGTATCATAATAATAAAGCACAAAAGCACTATGCATACTGAGAAATGTGAGCATTATTTTATGGTAAATGGGAACAGATTGCCAGGTAAAGGGAAGTTGCCATGGTTGAGGGGTGTTGGTGTATTACCCTGCCCATTGTCCCATTTTTTGACCATATTATATCTCTGCTGGTATTGCTTAAATAATAAAATAAATTATAAGGAAATGTAAAGTTATATAATGCAGAAGTGAAAAACATATTTAAGCAACAACCAAGCATGCAATGCAAGCCACAGTGATGGCCTCTGGGAAATAACAAGCAGAATAACAGCTGGGACTCAGAATGTTGCCTATGAGTTGAGTAAATATAGTCACTCTGTGAACTTGCTTTGCACAACACATTCCAATGATATTTGCAGACTACCATGTAACAAAGACAAGTGAAGATAGAATGTGGTTCATCCTGAAGTTTTGATTAACTGCAGGGGCTAGGTGTATTATATTTAGAAGGGTTTTGATTTACTTCTCAAAAAATTCCCAGATGCTGTGAGGTGATGCATTTCTAAACTCAGTGCAGTTATCTGTCATTTAAGTAGACATTTCTAGCTTGAAATACGGTATCAGACTACATCATGGGTTAAACAAATGCATTTTCACTATTGCCATATAACCAAAACAATGTAAGAAAAAGGTATGAAGTTACAGATACAAGTATTAGACCATGACTGTTGGATGTGAAGTTGATAGTCACGAGAAGCCCAAAGATAAGCAGAGCAAACATTTCAAGTAACAAGATGATTAAATACTGATGCCTGCTAGTCTTTGGCAATGTGTTTCAAGTTTGTATATAATAAAAGACGGTTACTTCCAAATATTTTTTTGGTGGCATTTCCTTATTACTATACATTCTTTAAAATTAGAAGAAAGCAACTGGGGAAATATTATTGTTAATTCTCGGAACCGTGTATAAAGAAATAGCCCCTAGCAGACTTACATCTGTCACATTACAAAAAATAAAAGGAAAAGGTCAGATTACTCTGGGTTTTTTTTTTGCATTATTACACCTTACATGTGTTCCTGTCATGAAATCCCCACAGTTTCAAGACATTCTCGTAGTTTTGTCCAGCTACAACAATTTCTGTAGATGCTGTAGCTGTGAACAACAATATCTGGAGCTACAGAGATGTTTGCCATGAAGCATGTTTCGTGAGACTCTCTGATCAATGTTAGAAATACTAGCATGTAAGTGGCTGTTTTCCTTTGACTATACAAGCAATGCCAGCATCACCCATAAATAATTGCCTGAATCAGCCACAACACAGTATCAATTAATGAATCCCGTGAAAACAGTTGGTTATCATTATGCATAGTAGAGACCTGTCAGTACTTCACTGATGACAGGTCAGGTAACAGACTGGGCAAAGGGGTACCTGACACTAATAAGTAATGAAGCCAACCTTTTCCCAACTCTCCTTGTTAACAATATCACATCTGGCAGCAGCCCCAGCTAGATAGTAGTGCAAACTCTCCTGGAATGCACTACTAAAATATTATTTTCCAGCCTCTATGTCCCGCCTACATATTCACTTGTCATTGTCCAGCAATCAATGGATGCCTTGCTTAACTGTGTAAACTGATAATACTTGGTGATCTCATCCTTGATTGTTTGAGTCTTCCAAAATTACAGCTGAGCAGACTCCTCTCAATGAGCAACCTATTAAACGTATTTAATAAAAGAAACAGTTCAAATCTATCTGCAGAAAAAAAATAAAATTCTAGGCATACTCATAATAAATGCATCACACAAACTGAAGTTACTTCAAATACTTCCCAGCTCAGTGAGTGACAACTGCCTCACATTGTCACCCTGGTCCCTCAAGCAACAACATTCACATTCAGAAAATTCTAACCAAGACCACACCTGACTCCTTGAAGTCTACTCTTGTAAATGAATTAGAGTGTATTGACTGCTCTCCTGTACACATTTCCACTTCAGCCCTCAAAACATTGTACAATCTACTTCCACTAATTCAAGATTGCCTTTACCCACTACAAAAGAAATGCATCAAAGGTAAAAGATGACCATGATTGTCTCTGGTCAAAAAATAAATAAATAATCCTGAATCTAGCTTTGTTTGTATAACTTGAGCACTAATCCAGGCCATCTTTTTGGAGAAGATTTCCCTGCACCCATAATGGCAGGAGTGTTCAGTTAGAACTTGTCTGATTGAAGACTGCTGGAACAGGGCTCAGTCTTGAGCTTTTATACTGGTTAATTGGGTAATTTGTTTAAATCAGTTTGTTCATTCTCTATTGTTCTATAAAAAACTGCACTTTATTCATCTGCTTTTAATGTATTTGTGTATCTTCCTACTTTATTACTTTATTTTGCTTTTGCTGCTTGTTCTTAAAATTACTTAACTGCATTTATTCTGCTGCATTTATTACTGCTTGTTAGTAGCCTGATTAAGGGTGGCCACGGTGGTGCAGTGGTTAGCGTTGCTGCCTCACAGCAAGAGGTTCTCCAGTTCGATTCTCGGCTGGGGTGCCTTCTGTGCGGAGTCTGCATGTCCTCCCTGTGGTCGTGTGGGTTTCCTCCGGGTGTTCCGGTTTACTCCCACATCCCAAAGACATGCAGTAGGTGAATTGGACACTCTAAATTGGCCCTAGGTGTGCGTGTGTGTGCCTTCTGTGGAAGGTTAGGCGTCGGGCTGGCAACTCGACACCGTAAAACTCCACTGCCAATCATGAGCGGACAGATGATCCGCTGTGGTGACCCCTGACCGGGAAAAAGCCGGAAGAAGAAGAAGTAGCCTGATTAAACTGTAACTGTTATTCTAAGCCTTTGGTTGAAGCATTTGGGCTTCAGACCAGTTGTTTTACATTAAGAAGGTTTGTGGTCTGCACTGTTGTGGCAGGAGAGGTAGCTTACATCCTTCTAAGTTGGGAGTTTCTGATTGAAGGCTTAGTTTCTGTTATTCTAAAAGTGCATTAGTTCTGGTTTAAGCACTTGGGCTTTGGACCAGTTATTTTACATTAAGAAGGTGTGGTCTGCACTCTTGTGGGAGGATAGGGTAGATTCTACCCTTCTGAGCTGGGAGTTTCTGGTTAAAGGCTTATTGTGCTTGCTTATTTGAACTGTTTCTTTTTGAAATTGGTACACCTTGTTTGCTGCAGCATAGACTAAATGCAAACCTGCTGAATCTAGCTTTGTTTGTATAACTTGCGCACTAATCCAGACCATCTTTTTTTGTCGAAGGTTCCCCTGCACCCTAGTGGCAGGGGTGTGCAATTAGAACTTGTCTGATCGAAGACTGCTGGAACGGGGCTCAGTTCTTAGCTTTTTATTGGTTAATTTGTTAATTTATTTAAATCAGTTTGCTCATTTGCTACTGTTATATTAAATAAAATAAATAAATATACACTTTATGCATCGCAGCTTAGGTTGGTTAAAACTATTCCCGGCGCCATAAAGTCTGCTCTTCAAATTTTCCCTTAGAACTAGCCAGTTTTTTAGTTTGAGCACTCAAATCTGTTTCTTTGAGTTCAGCACTTGTTCAGAACTCATAAGTACTAAATAAGCAACAAATTACCACAGCACTCAACTTTCCTCACTTGTCTAGAGGAAAACAGTTTTTAGTACTTAATAAATAAGCACCTATCCAGGCATGTCTAAGGGTCAGCTCCCGGTGTTTTTTCCTGTCTACCTGATGAATCTAGGCATCTTGGTGCAATGCAGCAATTACCTCATGTACACAGACAACCCTTTCTTCTTACCACCCAACACTACAACCTGTGAGAGATGCACTTATATAGCCAAACTGGAAGCAAAGCTCTCTTCACCCAAGACTGGACTAGACAGTCAAGAGGAGAAGGTAAACACTTGCACCAGACCACACTCATCACATAGCCCCTCAAAACCTACACCACCAAAACACACACACAAAAGCACAAAGCACACACCTACATTCATGGAGGCTCTCAATAAAAATCTGCTCTAGCAACAGAGACCTCCAAAGCGGAAACGCAAGCAACCTCCACCCCCCCAACACACCCCAAATGACACATAGCCCACAAAGTCAGTGTGCCACTCAACCGCAGCCCATAAGGTGTAACAATGTACCCAACACTCTAGTGATAGGTGACTCTATAGTCAGGCGCACTCATGTACCAACTCTTTCCCACAACATTTTCTGGAATTCATAAATTCCAATGCCTTGGATCAACTTATCTAAACCCCCACCAAGGGCAGCAATATCCTAGACCTGGCCATTACCAACATGGGCGACCAGTGTTCCACACCAGAGGTCAATTCCTCGTTGGTCAGATCCGACCACAAGCTAATCACCATAGACATCCACATCTCGCCCCCACCCACCATTAGGGAAACCACCGTAAAAAATTTCTCCAAAGCCAACTTCACGCTTCTTAAGACAGAAGTGGCAAACTTCACAACACCTATGTAGATGGACAATAGAGGTATGACTGCTGAATACTACACAAATGAACTTAGTGCATGGATCGTGCTATCCCTAACAGAACCAAGATGCTATCCTCCAAAAAAAGGAAGCCAATCTGGTGGTCCCCTGCTATAAACAAACTCTACAACAGAAGAAAGAAATTGTTGCAAAAAAGAGTAAAATCCCATGATTAGAGGAACTCCCTGGTCAGCCTCAGTAAGAAGCTGAGATCCCTCATAAAATCCTCCAAAGCTAGCTACGAAAACAAAATCGCCACTGATTCTAAAAACAACCACAAAGCATTCTATAAATATGTCAAGAATCTCAATGGCAACACTCAGATCTGCTCTGAGTTACAGCACAATGGCACTAAATATACAGAACCAACTGATATTGTCAACATCCTGGCGCTAACTTTACCCCCCCTCTCACCCCCTAAAGGGCCCATCTCTATACCAGAAGAATGCAAAGTTCCTGTCATCACAGCTGTACAGGTAAAAACCACACTCTTCAAAGCCAAGAACACAGCATCCATGGGACCCGATAACATCCCAGGCTGCATTCTACACGAACTACAGAATGAACTGGCACCCCCACCTAAGCACCATGTTCAATCATAGCCTCACCTTAGGCTTTGTGCCCACTGAATGGCACACAGCGACGGTTATCCCAGTCCACAAAGGGGGAGCCACCACGGACCCCGAGAACTACCGCCCCATAAGCATAACGAGCCTGGTCTGCAAGGCCATGGAATGTTTCATCATGGAACTTATAAACAAAGACATTGGTAATCACCAAACTTTGGACCCCACCCAGTTCAGGTTAGTAAAAGGCAGATCCTGTCTCCTAAACCTGATAGACTTCTTTGAAGCCGTCACCAAAGCCGTAGATGAGGGGAAGGTGATTTACACAGCCTATCTAGATCTTGCCAAGGCTTTTGACATCATTCCCCACTCTGGAATTATAGATTAACTCACTAAACTAGGTATACATCCCTATGTCACAAGATGGGTTACCAATTGGCTCACTGACAGAACCCAGACTGTGAAAGTAGCAGACTCCAAATCTGACTTCAGACCAGTGACAAGTGGAGTACCACAGGGTTCAGTCCTGGGTCCTCTCCTGTTTGGTATCTACTTTTCTGAAATACAGGCTAACACAGAAGGTCTTTGGCTAACGAAGTTCGTAGATGACTGCAAACTAGGAGCCATAATCAAAACTGCTAACGATGTGGACATCCTACAAAAGGGCCTCACTGAGACAGATGCCTGGTGTCAAAGCCATGGCCTCAAGCTCAATGCCAAAAAGTGCATTGTCATCCCCTTTGGTAAAAACTTTGTACCCATGAGCTACCACATAGGTGGTAGTCTACTTAAAGGACCACTACATGCTGCTTTGCTTGTGTTCTCATTTCAGAGGTCCTTTTTTCCCCCATCTTTGCAATGTAGCACTCAGTCATACTCCCTCAGCTATCATAATAAACGATTTTACTATTTTTTCATTGCCCGTTCTTACAGCTCCAGTACTGTGAGCCAGTTTGAAGCATATAACAGTCTTGCAGAGCTGTAGAGAATGTACGGGCACACGATCTGTTTGCTAATAATGCCCTTTGTTATTTTGCTTTTTTTCCTCAACTACTGCCCAGGATCCACCTCCTTGAGGTCCTTTCGCCCTGTGAATGCCCCCATAAATTAACTATGCATGAGTTATTATAATTATTGTTCCTGCAGCCAATAAAAATGCGATGCTGAGTGACTGTGGGAACTACTGTATTTGGTGCAGTTGCAGTTCACATCTGTTTTGTTGAGGGATTACTACCAGACCTGCTTGTACTGCACGTGTTCTCCAATGCAGATATTTTTTGTTTTACATTTCGAAAGGTATGTGTTTATTTCAAATCGCCACTGTCCTGTTTTTTTTTTTGTCCTGTAAATATAATAAGCTCGGTACTGATCATTTCTGTGTGCGTTTTTTTTTTTCCTTTTTATTTATTTTTTTTTTTTGGTATTCTGTAGTGCCGTTGGCTTCAGGTAGCTCTTAATGCAAACAACACATTTTAAGGTGCTACATCAGCAGCTTGTTGAAATGTTTAATTACAGCCTACGCCACATTTATTCAATCAGCCGATGCTAAGCCTGAAGATAGCACACACAAACAGAAAATGTTGTTGCGCCTGTTTGATGTATTTCTTGAAGCACAGCCGGGATTTTTATTTTGTTACCTCCTACCTTCTATAATGCCATCGGTTTAGAGGTAAGAGTGATTATGCATAGCAACATTTCTAGCTTGTAAAACTGTCTGCCTTATTAAACCGACATCCACTTTACTGAAGTGCAATGGACCATTTCCTTGGATTTTAATGCCAAATCTATATGATCAACCATCTTTTTAAGGCTTCATGACTGAAGTGATTGTTTGATGAATTCCAGTTCTACCACACTTTTTTTCTTTCTTTAAAGAGTGATCTGCCTTCTGGCGTGATCTAATGGCAACGTGATCTTATTACTCATTTTTCATGTGGAAAATGCTTGTCTGTGATGGGGTTTGTTGTATTTTTAAATATGTTTAGGGATTCTGCTGGGCTTTGTGCTTGGTGTACTGGCATTCAGTATGTGCTGCTGAAGTCATCATTGACCTTGTCTGTCTTTTCTTCTAAGATATGGTTAGTAATATTAGTGTGGTAGTTGTATGTGTTCAGATTGATAATATTGTATTGTTGTTGGAGGTGTTTATAAGCAGCTCCTACATTCAGTTTTAAATATTTTCTAACATTTAGGTTGTTCATAACCAATTACAGTAGATACCATTAGAAATTGTGCTTTAGGCAGTTACGTTTATGGTGACTTTTGGGTTCTTTTTTTAGAAGCATTGTGCCTCCTGATTTGGTTTCAGCACTAAATTAAGGTGAATGTAGTAGCTGTTACATAATTAAGCAGAAGAACAGCTGGAATTTTAAGCCATGTGTCACTAATGGTTAGAATGTTTGGTGAGCTGTGTAACACCCAGGCCTCTGTTTCATTTTATTTGCTCTGGTTTGAATGTAAAAGTGAAAGATTATTGCTCCTTTTGTATGATGGTATAAGTTACTGATAGTGGATGAGGTAGCAGGGACCCTGAGGGCTTATGTGTGTTGAGTGTTGTTTGGGATAGGATTCAGATTGTCTCATGCAATATGGATTTTTAGTATATCTAGATAAATGCATACTGATTTTGCTATCTGTTTGACAGGAAGTAGAAGATTCTAAGAAAGAACTTTAATCATAAGTACATATAGATTGCATTTCTCAACAGGTATTCCACAAGATTTTGTTTAAGGCAAGAACTTATATAATTTATAATTAGAAATCTAATTGGGGCAGTAGAGGTTTTAAACTTTTGTGAATTGTCTATTTAAGGATGTGCAGTATAAGAAATTAAGTGTAATAAGAGGTATGCACACTAAGGTCATGTTTTGTTTTTGTTTTGTTTTTTTAATTTGAATGTGTTTTCTGGAGTAGATTACTGATCTCCATGGACGCATTTCAGACACAGCCTGAAAGCGGTGTCTGGTTAAGAAACAATTTGCGCTATGATGTTTAAGAAATGACCTTTGCTTCTTACATTGATAAGAGTGTTTATTTTTCAGAAGTGCTAATGTCTGCAGGATACTGCCAGTGTCCACTTAAGGAGGTTTGTCCAAGAATGATTTTTTATATAAGGATTAATGTTTGAGAAACATTCAGGTTTAATTCTGTAGCTGCACCTGTAACTGTTTTGTAAAGAAAATGCTGAAATTCAGTCACACTAGGGTAGTAACAATTACAATGAAAAACACAGTACAAAAAGGTAGACAGTTTAAAAACAAAATAGGAAGAGAGCTTTAATCAATCCACCAGAGTAAGTCAGACACATGGATGAGCTATTAACACGGTAGATACCAGTTATAATGGTGAGTCATACAACATATTGAAACTATAACTATCAACTGCTGTTTGCTAGATGCAGAACTAAAATGAGAATTTAACATGGAATTGAAATGTATAAATGAAAATGACAGGTAAAATTATACAAGAGTGTATACGTTAGAGCTTAATGCAGTACCTCGCCAGTACATCAGTATATCTATACAGAAATATATTTTGGAGTGTGAGTTTTTGTTTTTTTTATATCCATAAATTTGTCAACGCAAGCTGTATTACAACAGTGAAACATCAAGCATATTTTAAATTAGAATGTGGTTGCACAGAAACTAGTCTAAATAGCTGTCAAAACGGTATGGCTGAAATGAGGAGTGAAATAAATTCTCCATTTTTTTGTAGGATTTGAGTAATTAGACCACTTTTTCACCTTTATGTGTAAGTAAAAAATATGAAGCTAATATTGTGCATAGGTGGGGAACAGAACACACTATAGCAATTGTGACGACCCTCCACCTCTGGCTCAGTAATCATGGAGCCTCAGTCCTCATCACTGGCATCTGCTCATTGAGAGGATAACAGGTACACACACAGTATCTCCAGATGCAGCTCTCTGCATCAAGCACAATCAGGCACAATTTCCCTTAAGAGCACAGAGAACAAACTGCAAACCAAGGTAGTTCAAAAGTATTGACACAGTACGCCTGGAGCCACATTTCATGATAAAGAGATTGCTTTAATATTGAAATGCTGATAAAAGATGAAAGTGCTTATCTTTTACCTGTTTTTAAAGTAAAACATCTTTGGATTTTAAGAAGTTTATATTAAGAAGATGAAAGCACTTATCTTTTACTTGATTTTATCAGTATTTCAATGTTAAAGTAACCTCTTTATCTTGAATTGTGGCTCCAGGTGTACTGTATCCATACTTTTGAACTACCTTCCCTTAAGAGCACATGGGGAACACAGTCAGTCCGGGGCTGGTTTCTCCCTCTTTCTCCAAATCTCCAAAAAGACTCCCCAATGGCACAGCTGTAGAGTACAAATCTCATCTGAGTGTCCAAACCAAGACCTCCAGAACCCTCTCTGTCCAACAAGTGCTTTGTGTTCCTGCCCAAGTAGCTGGCACACACACACTTGGAGATTAGATATGCAGGATGTTTAGTTCAACTCCTGCCTGTAATTAAACGGTTGTGCAACTGTGGGAACTTTTATTCTTCCAAAAGTTGCTGGAAGCATCTGTTTTTTTTGACGGACTACTCCTTAATGAGCAGAAGATTTACTTTTGCAGCTGCAATTATTTTACTTATCTGTAATTTCGGTATGTGAACCAACAGCCTCTATTAGAAACTATTTATAGATGTACTCATTCATCAGTTTTAAATGTGAAACTACCAAGCGTATTTGCATATTTATTTATTTTTATTTATTTATGTACATTTGCTGACCAGGATAGTCTGACTGGACATAGGTCCGTTTTCAGCGGTGGCCCAGGGAGAAAAGCTCCACACTTAAAATGTTACAGACATAATTACAGTTGGAGACTATAGCAGTTAAAGATTTAAAACATAGTTACAGATGCAGAACATAATACATCAGTATACAACTAGACTTTTTGTCATTTGCGAGGTACATGACAGACATTAACAATTGTTACAATAAGAAGTTCCTACTGTATAATAAGTAGCTAGGCTTATGAGCATCCTAGCTTGCTGTAATCAAGGTAGTTAGTGGGGTGGAAAAAGAGGTAGTGGGTGGATGGAGTGGGTGCTATTAAAGGGGGAGCTGCAAGGGCATAGCCAGCATGTTTTTAGGTGTGCTTTTAATAAAGATTTGAAGTGGGTGCAAGATGGTACAGAGGTAATTGTGGGTCGGAGGGAGTTCCATAATTTGGCTATAGCGCAGGAGAATAGTGCTTCTCCAGCAGAGTAATTGTCTCTAGTAACCTGTAAGTGATTTTTGTTGCTGGATCTTAGTGGTCTGGTGGTGTGATAGGGTTGGAGTAGATTCTGGAGGGAAGGGACTTTTAGTGAATGGTTTGCTAGTTTGTGGGCGAGTGCGAGTTGATACCATTGAAGGAGGTGAGGAAGTTCTAGCCAGCCCAGTTCCGCAAGTGAGAGACAGTGGTGACTACGGTAGGATGCCCCTGTGGCGAATTTGGCGATTTTGTTGTAGCAGGTCTCGAGCTTGTTTAGATCGCATTGCCTTAGGTTAGTATATATTGGAGCGGCATAAAGTAGGGTGGAGATAAGGTGAGAATTTGCAACTGAAATCTTTGCTGCTTTGGTGAGAAGTTGTTTATTTCTACATAATGCTCCTAGTTTTTTGTGGACTTTTTTATGGTCATGGATATGTGAATGTCAAAGTTTAGTTTATTGTCTATTTCCACTCCTAGCAATTTGGTGTGTTCTATAGGACGAATAGTGGTGTTGTCTTTTGCTGTGATGTTAAAGTGAGAGTTGTTTTGAGTATGTTTTGTGGGTTGGAGGATGAGTAGTTTAGTTTTGTTTGGGTTGAATATTAATTGGGCATCGGATAACCAAGTTTCAACAGAGAAAAAGGCATCCTGTGTGACTTTCTGCAGTTTAGGTAGGGACTGGGCTGAGCAGATGATGGTTGAGTCATCTGCGTATTGTATGAGTCTGCCATGTGTGGTGGCAGAGGTTAGATTATTGGTGAAAATAGAGGAGTAAGGGTCCAAGGATGGATCCTTGGGAAACCCCTATAGGGACAGGTAGTTGGGGAGATATGTCATTCTGCCATACAATGGATTGTTGGCGGTCAGACAGGTAACTTTGAAACCAGTTGGTGACTGATTGAGAGAAGAATAGGTTATTGAGAACAGAGATGAGTTGTTTGTGTGGGACCATGTCGAATGCTTTAAACAGGTCTAGGAAAGTAGCTAAGGAGAGATGGCCATTGTTTTTATGCTGAAGGATAGTATTAGTAAAAGAGAGTAAGGCAGTGGTAGTGCTATGATTTGGCCGGAAACCATGTTGGTTATTAGAGAGGAGGTTGTTGGTAAGGAGGTGGTCTGAGACCTGAGAATGAATGCATCTCTCTAGTATTTTGGATATATTTATTTGGATATATTTGCATATATTTATTGCAAGCGTTTGTTTAGGAACTTGCTCTGGTTAGATTGTTATTGAATGCTGATGCCTATCTGAGTCTGCAAGTAAAGTAAACTTTGGGCATTGTCTTGCTGTGATTAAGTAAATTTGAAGATGTTCTGTACTGGCATTCTGCTCGTTAACACCTCCAATGCACCGTTAGCCGATTATGATAGCGATGTTTCGGTTGCCAGTAACTCTCAACTGTGCAGAATGTCCAGACTTTTGCCTCATATTTTAGGTCAGTTCCTCATATATTTGTGATTTTTGTTCTGTATTTTTGTGGCCAGTATGTCAGGACTAAATTCACCAAATAGTGATAGTCATTTCAAATGTATGGGTAACACCAGGACTTTTATTCTAGCAAGTTTCTATGTTTATAAGAGCAGTATTTAATGTTTGTCCTTATTGCTGAGGCTTTGCCAAGTTTATTTTGTGCTAAAAAGTTGAGAGCTATGGACTAGCCACCCTGTTATGGAGACAAGCTCCAGTGTTAACCACAGAGGTTTGCCAGTGTTTGTATTGTGCATGTAATTTGGGAGGGTAGTAGTAGTCGCAACACTGTTAGAAGTGTATTAAACAGCTATACATTTTATTCTATTAGAGATACCACTGTAGTATTGTATGATTGTAACATTGTGTTTCATGAGTAGGGTGAGAAGAGATCTAATATGAGGTGCTGTTCATCTACTTCTTTTTATTTGTGTTCATGAGCTACATACATAAACATGCAGCTTGTTTCCTTTGTGTTTTATGTGTAGGGTGCTTCACGTGTATGTATCAGTGGGGTGCTAACAGAGTATAACAAGTTTTGAGATTTAGCTGGCGTATGCATTGTTTATAGATGCTCGCTGATAAGAGTAATTTTTTATTGTGCTAGTAAACAAGAGATGGGTGAATATACTTTTTAATTAATGATTAATTGTAGTCTACTGTATGAATACATGGAAATGAATGGTACTTGTGTGTGAGTAGCATGACTGGTTGAGTTTTTAATTCCCAGAGAGCTTTAGCTTGGCTTTACCTCCTCCTTTTATAGTATTACTAGGGATGCTTATGTTTTAGATGTGTGTAATGTAACGCCAAAATACTTCAGTAAGTTTGTTCTTTAGTTTCACTATTTGTTACAACTACTATTTCTGTGTGTTGTTAGACTTGAACGGACAGGAGGAGATGTTGCATGTATTTGAGATTAGCTGGTACTGTATTTAAGTACTGGTAAAGTTTATATTTTTCCAGATCAAAGCAGCAATGTTTCTCGCCGTTTTAACTTCACTCCTTGCTGATCTGCTTACTGAAACTGAATTGACTGGCTCTAGTTAATGTCCGTTGGTTATTGCCACCTGATGCTTATCCCGTTACTAAGTGCCACTGACGATTTGTCTGATACCAGATAGAGGGGGAAAGCAGAGAAGTTGAAGAGCATGCTACCAAAATATATTTTTATTCCAAATGTGCCTATCCAATGGTCAACTATTAAGTGTTTATTTACATGAAATAGGGGTTGAAAGTCAGACTTTTTGCAGCATAAACTGTTTGTATTTAGATGCTGACATTTGAAGGGTCAGAATTTGGTCATTTTTTTGGCACTAATTATTGTCAGTCTTGCTGCTGATTCTCTCTTTTTTGTAGGAGATATGAACTATTAACCATTTTTTTTATATTTGCCTTGTTTGCTTTAATTCTTAGTGTCCCATAAAGGTTGTGACCTTGACTCTGTTTTCCTGAGTTACTTTGTCAAGGTGTGGGTTACTCTCTGTTCCAAGGTCAAGTTGAAGAGTGTTCCCAGATCCTCCTAAACAGCACTAATATTATGCTTTTATTTGATTTGGTGGGGTAGCACTCTGTTTCTCAAGAACCTTTAGTTGATGTGAGCATCTACTTTTTTTCTATGAGTTCGCTATGGAGGTGTATGTGCTGCCTAAAGTCTTAGTTGAATTCTTCACTTGTAAAATAAGACCTCAGCCATTACTCACTAGTAACTTGTGAAAAGATTAGAGGCCTCCCAAATAGAAATCACTTGCACACATAATGAGGGAAAAAATACCTCCACAACACATAGGCATGCACATGTCTCAACAAATAAGTGCATAAGGCATAACACCACAAAACTTAATAAATTGGTCATAGCGACTCCATTGTGAGAGATGTATGGTCCACTCACCAGGCTGGATAAGTAGTGGGTTACAGTTAGCTGCCTGTCAGGTGCCAAGATTTGTCTAGTCACTCAACCATAAGTACTGATATGACTGCTTCATAGTCCATGTGGGGGTGAATTACTTGAGATGTACCTCACTGGCTATATGAAGAGCGACATTACTGAGCTCTTGGATTGTGTCACAGGCAGGTGTAAGCCTAGCCTTAAGTGGCATTCTACCTTATCCAAAGGATGATGCCACAATACAAACAAAATGATTAACTTTAACAATTGGTTTAGCTTTTGGTGTTGGTCCAAAGGGATCCATTATCTGACAGCTTGGGAAAACATTGTCTACAGGCCACGCTGCTTTGCCCAAGATGGTGTGCACCCATCTCCTGTAGGCCTTTGAATACTAGCAAAAGCATTAGCTAGCCCTATTGTGCCTTTTTAGACAGTGTCCAAATAATCAACCTTCCAACATAACAAAACCCTCTCTAGATAAACTCAAGGTAATGCTGCTGAATGCTATGAGTCTGTGCAAGCTTAGATGCATTTAGGGTTAAAAAGGAAATTAATATGTTTATTCTGCTTGTTCTGTGTGAAATATGTGCAGCTGCAGAAAAACCTTGATAAGAGAACAATTGATGCTTAAAAGTCTACCATGGTCAGCAGAATGTGTATTGAGGCCAGGGTTGTATCCTGACCCTGGGCAAATGTATCATATCAAGAACTGAACAGCTGAAGAAATGTATGAAACAAAGGAGGGCTGAAATTAGCCCAAGGCCAGGTTGTTTTTCTCAAACATGTTTTGCAAGACAGCACTTTTCTGACCATGTCAGCAGTAAATCTAACAATGTCTTCTTTTCTGACCATGTCAGCAGTAAATCTAACAATGTCTTCTCTTCTGACCATGTCAGCAGTTAAACTAACAATATTTTCTTGTGTACATGCAAAGAACTGTATAAGAATAGCACGCTGAACCATGGAAAATCAGACAAACCTTGTACCTACATGCTTTGTCTCCTTGCTGCAAGTAATAAAGAGTGCCTTACTTGAACCTTACGTGCATTGATCTTTGTGTTTTCTTTAACAGATTGGTCCTTCGGACCGGAATCCTCTCTTCACCATGGATCAGATGGCCAGGTGGCTGAAACTGTACGGGGAAGAAACCAAATTGGTTCTTCTACAGTATAAAGACCTCCAACTGAATTGTTGTCAAAAGAGGCCAGTCACCTTCTGATCTGTGACTGAAGGATGGGTTTTCCGCAAATCAGCGATCAATCACGTGGGCTCAGGTAAGGTGAATCTACTTTTTCTGTTTCAAGATCAGGGATTAGATGTGTATTGTTTCTGTCAGATTGTATTTTCTTACAGTCAGGGATAGAAAAAGGTACAGTCTTGTCATAGATCAGGGAAAACAGATCAGTAGGCTTTAGACAGTCATTCTGAAGAGACTATAACAAAATCCGTGGTACACATAAAAATTTGAAGGCATCAGATAATATTTTCTGTACAGTAGCAAACAAAATAGGGAAAAATGGGTAATAATTGTACAAAGACACCCGGAAATCCACCGTTAATGGAAGATGCAAAATATATGCAGTCACAGCGTGCAGACAATACTAAATACTTTTCAAAATGGGTTATTAAGTATGAATTTGATGGAAAATTAGAAAAATCCTCACTTATCAAACTTATCAAACAACTCAAAACTGATTCTAAGGGCCAAGTTAAAAAACAACGACAGTTAGGAATTCCCCAGGCACACAGGTGGCTGGAGGAAGCAAACCGCAGAGACCAAAAGAACAAAGATTCGAAGGCAATGTTTTTAGATAAGGAAGACAATAACTTGGTAATGGCATCGGCACCTCCGCCTCCCCCTCCTTTACCAGAATACAGAGCGAGTGGACAGGTTGATCCACCCCCATTATATCCTATGCTCACTGGAGACAGGGACAGCTTAAAACTGAAATTAACTAAAGTTAGGGATCTCATCGGAACTAGGTCCCGAACAAAGGCAAATAATCAAGAAGAAAGCTCTGAATTATGGCAGGTAGCTAGGGATATACGACCTGTAGAAGAAGAAATATGCCCACTCATAGAAGTTCCGAACCCTCAGGCAGGACAGGAAGATCAGACTCCAACTATCCTAGTGTATAGACCTTGGACTCCGGAAGATATCCGGAAAGCTACAGAAGGGATTCCCCATCCGAAACTTAACTTCAGTAAATTTTCAGAAGATTTACAAGGAATGAGGCTGAGTTATAATTTAAATGGGGAAGAGATAGAAAAAGTAGTTTGACAGATTGTAGGACCAGATTGATATATGATTTGTGGCAACTGGAATCCTTGTGATGCTGCACAAAAACCCCTCCCACATAGCAGCGCAGAATTAGACACTAGAGTGAAGGGACTTACAGACCGCATCTCTGAGAAATGGAAACCTAGGGCAGACTGGACTTGCATTAATCAATGTGTCCAGCAGGAGGGTGAATCAGTTGACCAATATTTTGCTAGACTGTTAGAATGTTTTAACAACCACTGTGGAATGCAGGTTCCTGAAGATCAAAAACAAGATTCCCCATATGAACAGCAGCTGAAGAATGCATTTCTAAAAGGTAGTAGTACACCTATAAGCAGTTTCATTACAAAACACATGGTCGACCATCAAACGAGCAGATTACACTCACTACTTGAATATGCTAGACATGCTGAAAGGCATTTTAATAGCAAAAAGAACAAGAAGGCTCAGATATTTTCTGTAGAAGACGGAGCAGACGTTTATGTAGTGCACCCTGGGAAAAAGGGCAGGAAAAACACACAGGGAGGTAAGCAGTCTGATCAGTGATCAGAAGACTTTGAAGGATGTAAGAAAAGGGGAGAATGTTTTAAATGTGGTAAAAAGGGACATTTAGCAAGGGACTGCAGGAAAAATAAGAAAGCAACAACGGAAGATAAAGAAGGTGAGGACTGACTATATGATAGTCAGGAATCACAAGAAGAGACCAGTAGAGAAAGGACAAATGAGGATGTGAAAAGGGTAATAGAGGAAGTACAGGAAATCAATGATGGTGCAGAAGAAGATGAAGTACTAGATTTAGCTTTGTTGTGCCTGGAGCTCTATTTAGCAGATACAAAACCGGAAGTTACACTTTTAGTGGAAGGCAGTGAGGTTAAATGTTTGTGTGATTCAGGGGCATCACGGACCTTGATACACCCCTCCAAATTACCAGACAATTCAGTGTCATCTGATTACATATTGGTCAAAGCAGCAAATGGGCAGCTATACCGGGAGCCCCTCTCCCGCAATATCACCATAACAGATCCTGTTTCAGGATTAACACAAATAAGTAAGACTGTAGTTTCTGCAAAATGCCCAGTAAATCTCTTGGGCAGGGATCTTATGCAGTTGTTTGGCATAGCGGTGGTTCCAACTATGCAGGGCATGGAAGCGCAGTGACAAACTGACACCTTTATGGTTCAACCGGGGAGTGAAACGTTTTATTGGTACAGTCAGGACCTGGTTACGACTGGTCCAGGGACTGTGACCAAAGAACTGATGAACATAGCCATCATTAAGTTTCCCTCCCAGGACATTGATAAACAGCACCTGCTGCATTGTACCCTGTATTTTTGTAACACACCAGGGCCTGATAATGAGTATGAAAAATAATTATTTAAGCATCGTACAAACAGATTGGTACTAAGAAACTTATACTGGGACACAGAAGGGAGTAGTATAGCCAGGTGTTCACTGCCCCAGGAGTTTTTGACACTTTATAAATCCAATCGATTACCACATGTAAGCTTAACCAAGAATAAAAACATACGGGGGGCAGACCTAGGGGAGAGAGTTACAAGACGGGAAAAACAAACAGAACTGGAGTTGTCAGGACAGGGAATACAAGTGCAGAAATTGAACTGGGTGATTCAAGCTAACCCAGCTGTACATCTGCAGTCTTGTGGAGAGAGCTGATAGATACTCCTACTGACGGAAGAAGAAAATGCCTTACGAGATATACCAGAGACCCTCTGGTCAGCAGGAAAATCAGATGTAGGACTTATCCATACTGCAGGTCCAGTTAGTATTGCACCAAAATCAGCGTTTAGACCACAAAAAAGACAGTATCCCTTAAGAAAGGATGCAGAGGCAGGGATAAAACCTATTATAGCAGCATTACTTAAGGGAGGGGTGCTAGTAGAATCCCTTGATTCTCTGTGCAATACACCTTTATTTCCAGTCAAAAAAGCCAATGGAGAATGGCGTATGGTTCAGGATTTGCAAGCTGTAAATAATGCAGTAATACCAAGGGCACATATGGTGCCAGATCCACACACCTTGTTGAACGACTTAAAACCTCAACAAGAATATTTCTCTGTGGTAGACATTAGTAATGCATTCTTTTCGATACCAATACACCCAGACAGCCAGTATTGGTTTGCATTCAAGTTTCAGGGAAAAAGATACACATATACCCGATTACCACAGGGATATTGTGAGAGCCCTACTATATTTTCACAAGAAATGTCAAGTAACCTGGCAGGATTTAACCCACCAAGGGGTAGTCAGGTCTTACTTTATGTTGATGACATTCTATTAGCAGCCCCCACCCTGCAGGATTGCAGGGAAGACACAGTAGCACTTTTACGATTTCTAGCTGCTGAAGGACACAAAGTGAATAAGAACAAACTGCAACTTTGGAAAAAACAGGTAAAGTACTTGGGATATGTAATATCCAAGGGAGGTAGAACTTTAGATGAGGACAGGAAGGTGGCAATTTTTCAGGCACCAAAGCCTAGCACCAAGAAGGAAATGATGTCCTTCTTGGGAACGACAAATTTCTGTCGAAGCTGGATTCCAAACTATGCCTTGGAATCTGCACCTTTAACTGACCTCATATATAAGACACCGATGGCAGTGTAGGATTTGTTACAATGGACTTCAGAGGCAGAATTTGCTTTTTGTAAACTGAAACAATTGATAGCATCCTCTCTAGTTCTGGGATTGCCAAACTATCATAAACGTTTTTTCCAGACTGTAGATTGCAAGCAGGGTTATATGACATCAGTACTAACACAACAACATGGGGATAAGCAACGTCCCATAGCTTACTATTCATCACAATTAGACCCAGTAGCACGATCTTTGCCACACTGTGTACAGGCAGTAGTCACGGCAGCAATGGCAGTGCAGGCTTCGGCTTCAGTAGTCTTATTTCACCCACTCACTCTAAGGGTACCTCATGCAGTCACCATTATTTTATTACAAGAAAAGTAGCATATCTCTCTCCTGCTAGGCATCTCTCCTGCATGACCATATTGTTGAGCCAACCTCATATGACAATTGAACGATGTATGACCTTAAACCCTTCTACCCTGCTCCCAACTCCTGCAGACGGCACACCACATTGCTGCCTGCAAATAATCGAGCAGAAGACATTACCTAGAAAAGACCTCATGGATGTCCCCTTGGATAATGCTAAGGTGACATACTAGGTGGATGGCTCGTGCAAAGGGGCCCTGCAGGACAGAACCTAGCAGGATATGCAGTAGTTTCTGATACTGAAGTTATAGAAGCAAAATCCTTACCGTATCATTTATCTGCACAGGCAGCAGAATTGATTGCTCTGACATGAGCATGTACCTTAGCAAAGAATAAGTGTGTAAACATCTTTACTGATAGTCAATACGCTTTTTCCACTGTACATGTGTTTGCACAACAGTGGAAAAACCGTGGAATGATAACATCTACTGGCAAACCTATAAATCATGCGCAGCTTAGTTTAGATCTTTTAGAATCCATTCAATTGCCTCGAAGGGTAGCTATTTGCAAATGTACAGCTCATACTAAACAACAGGACATCATTTCAAAAGGTAATGCGAGAGCTGATGCAGCTGCAAAACAGGCAGCTACAGAGGTATTCCTTCAAGATAAGGAATTACAACCCTCTGAAACCTTTAATTTAGATATGTTAAAAACAATGTAGACACTCACTACGCAAGCAGAAAAACAGCGATGGATAAGACGAGGAGCAATCCTTGAGAAGGGACTGTACATCTCTAAGGAGGGAAAACCAATACTACCCTCTAACTTGTTCCGCTATGCGGCATTGTTGAGCCATGGGCAATGCCATGTCTCAACAGGGGGGATGGTATGGCAGGTGAACCAGGTGTTCACAACGTACGGATTTACAAACTATTCTAAAAAATTTTGTTTAATGTGTCAAATCTGTAACAAACACCATGCACAGGGGGCGATAAAGCCTAAGCAAGGGAGTTTTCCCTCACCACCATATCCATTTCACACTATCTGTATGGATTTCATAGAACTAAACAAATGTGAGAACAAGAAGTACTGCCTTGTCATTATAGATATGTTCTCCAGGTGGGTGGAAGCTTTTCCAACCAAAAATCCAGATGCAGCTACAGTAGCAAAGGTACTTGTTAAGGAAATTATTCCTAGGTTTGGCATTCCGGAGAGAATATATAGTGACAATGGTACACACTTTGTAAATCAAACCATACAGCAGCTGAGTAAGTTTTTTGGTGTTTCTCTTAAAAATCATTGTGCATATCATCTGCAGTCTGCAGGGCTGGTTGAAAGGCATAATGGCATACTGAAAAGCAAACTAAGAAAATTGATAGCTGAAACAGGAAAAACCTGGCTGTACTGTTTACCTTTGGCATTGTTGAGCATGAGAACTGTTCCTACAGCAAAATGACTGACTCCTTTTGAAAAGCTGTATGGAAGGGCTTATTACACACCCCAGTGGAAACCCCTCATGTCATCAGACCAGGAAGCTGATTTTACACTAGCTGAATATATGAAAAAGTTGTTGAGTTTTAAACATCTGTTGCAGTTTAATTCTGTTTCAGGTCAGAAGCAAGCTAAAACTTTGGAAGTGACAGTGACGCCAGGAGACTGGGTGTGGATTAAAATTGTGAAGAGAAAAAACTGGGCGTCACCAAAGTGGGAAAGTCCCTACCAGGTACTTCTGTCAACACCAACTGCAGTTAAGATCGCAGAGTGGGCTTCGTGGATCCATCTGACACACTGCAAGCAAGTAAAAGACTTAGAGTTGGGTGAAGATCTTACCTCTCCACCGGGACCCTAAGCACAAAGTCTGGCTACAAAGGGGGGTCAGATCAATAGGAAATGGCTCGTCTCAACCCCAGTGAAGCAACCATCAGTGCTGAAGGTCCTATTAGGGAAGAGAGTAAGATTGACAGAACCCAAAATGAGGACTGATTTCCATCCCTTTGGGAAGAATGAAGAAGATAAGGGCAATATGGAGCAACCATTCCCTCAGAAATATTGCACGACCATCCTATTGTCCATCATGGTAACAGTAATCTTTTTGTTACGGCCGTTTCTCTTCTCTGCTACACAAGTAGAACTAAGTAAGCATGCAGAGTGGCACTCGAACTTCAATACTTACCAGGCAATCAAATATGTGTATGCTGAAACCTTCAATGTTTCGAATTGCTGGATCTACACAGCTTTACCAACAGCATATGGGGGATTACTGCTAACTTCAGTTCCCCTAGGGGCTAATAAGACCTGGGAAAACCCAATTCATGACACATCGAATGTTACATCAGAAAATAAAGTAGCATTACTATTGTCTATTCGTCAGAAGGGAACTGTGTGTTTTCATAAGAATGATACAGTCAGGGTAGGATGGAGCCATTGCAATGTAACAGTTCCTTATAGATGCTACACTAAACCTGATAACACCGGATCTTATTGCAATACAAACTATGATTCGTTTTTTGAATTGATGCATAAAACAATTGAGGAAGTAAAACGTAATTCTGTTCTCTACAAACAACTGTCTATAATTGACAGAAAAATGTTTCACGCAGGACAAGTGTATGTTTATAGAAAAGCTACCACTAAAGTAGAAGATTGTTACTTTATATGCAGAAGAAAAGCATATAAATGGCTACCTGAAAACTGGTCCGGTAGCTGTTTTTTGGGGTACCTGGTTCCAGCCATACGACACACGGCAGTTTTACCTCAAGGAAAAATTCAGAATCTCCGAGAAATTAAGAAACCTGCTAATCCAGTGGGACAAATCAATGCACCTAGGAAATACCATCATGACTTAGGCCCTGGAAATAACAAAGGACTATCGCACATGGATCTGGGTGATGACGTCATATCATGGGCAGGCATATTACCAGCATATGGAGCAACAAAATCAATCTGGGAGCTGAGAAAACTATCTAAACTTCTTGAAATAATGAGTAATGCAACCTTTTCTGCCCTAGAATTGGTAACCGATGAACTGACTGCCATGAGAACAGTGATACTTCAAAATCGCATGGCTCTTGACTTCACCCTAGTGGCGAAAGGAGGTACTTGCACTTTAATCCAGGAGGAGTGCTGTTCATACATTCCTGACAACAAACATGAGATAGACAACCATCTTGAAGTAATTCAGCAGTTGCCGGCCATGACCAAACCTGGACCAAACTCATTGACAGACTTTTTCCAAAAATGGTTCGAGGGTTGGGGCAGCATCCTGATGAACATTCTGATTGCCATCTGTGTAGGAATAGCCTTACTGATGGTGTGTGGATGCTGCTGCATCCCCTGTATAAAAGGACTAGTTAAGAATATAGTAGACGTTTCAGTTTCAGAAACTTAATACCAAGATGCTGAATTCGAGGAATTACTTACAACTGAAAAAATGCTTTCACAGGCCTAAACTGAATGACTCTCTAACTGCAAATCCTAAGTGGAAAATGGTTATGAGAAGAAGAACTGTTTATGCTTGTTTTGAAGGTAGAATAAAGTATTAAAATGGGGGGAAATGTTAAGAAAATGTATAACTGCAATGTGCAAGCTTAGATGCATTTAGGGTTAAAAAAGAAATTAATACGTTTATTCTGCTTGTTCTGTGTGAAATATGTGCAGCTGCAGAAAAACCTTGATAAGAGAACAATTGATGCTTAAAAGTCTACCATGGTCAGCAGAATGTGTATTGAGGCCAGGGTTGTATCCTGACCCTGGGCAAATGTATCATATCAAGAACTGAACAGCTGAAGAAATGTATGAAACAAAGGAAGGCTGAAATTAGCCCAAGGCTAGGTTGTTTTTCTCAAGCATGTTTTGCAAGACAGAAATTTTCTGACCATGTCAGCAGTAAATCTAACAATGTCTTCTTTTCTGACCATGTCAGCAGTAAATCTAACAATGTCTTCTTTTCTGACCATGTCATCAGTAAGTCTAACAATGTTTTCTTGTGTACATGCAAAGAACTGTATAAGAATAGCACGCTGAACCATGGAAAATCAGACAAACCTTGTACCTACATGCTTTGTCTCCTTGCTGCAAGTAATAAAGGGTGCCTTACTTAAACCTTACGTGCATTGATCTTTGTGTTTTCTTTAACAGCAGTATCCAAATAATCAACCTTCCAACATAACAAAACCCTCTCTAGATAAACTCAAGGTAATGCTGCTGAATGCTATGAGTCTGATCAAGAAACTGCAGTCCCTGGAAGCACTCCCCATTTTGGAAGGTGCTGACATCTGTGCAGTCACTGGGACTTGGTTCAAAGGCACAGAAAGCAACCTGGCTGTGCAGGGCTACAATGCCTTCCATACGTTTAGACCACAAACTGAGTGTGAAAGAACCAAAGGAGGAGGTGTTCCATCTTCGTTAAGGATAAGTACACCTAGAGACTTTTCAAAAATGATGACTCCTATTGAGCTACTCAGTGTTCAATTAACTATAGGCAAAGCCCCCCACCATATCATAGCTAGTAGTAAGTCTCCTACCATGAAACAGAAAAAACATACCTGTATTTACTGGAGTCAGTTGCCATACAGGCCAACACTTTGCTCATGGGTGACTTCAAATGTCATGCCATTGACTGGGAAACCTACATGACCACAGAGGTTCTTGGACTTTGTTGAGGTAAATGATGTGGAACAGCTAGTCAGCACACCCACATGAGGCTCAAATGTCTTGGACATAGTATTCACTAACATGGGAGTGCAAAGTCTAAAAGGGAATACCCAGCTATGTGCTGAACTGGTTGTAGATAACACCATCCATACTCAACTGGAGGTAATAAGCCAACCTGTTTGCTGACAGATTTGGAGAAAACTTCATCCATGTCCCCTCCAGTCATCCCCCAATGTTTACCTGCCACCATTCCTCAGCCTATTTATTTCAAGAGAACAGGTCATCATGGCGCTCTCCAAGGCCAAAAACATAACATCAGTGGGACGAGACAACATCTCAAGTTACCTTTTAAACAACTTAAAACATGCAACTTAAAACATGACTTAGCAGACCCACTTGGGTCCCTTTTTAACCGCAGCCTGAGAACTGGTTATGTTCTGGCAGAATGGTGGACAGCAACAGTAATCCCTTTGCACAAAGAAGGACCATTAACCAATCTTGAGAATTACATGCCCATAAGTCTCATCTGCAAGGTCATGGAAAGAATCATAATGTGCCTTATTAAAAAGACATAGGTAATCTTCAAACTCTGGACCCAAATGTTTAGTTTAATGTACAGTGGCTCATGACTGTTAGACATGGTTGACTACTTTGAGAAAGTCATCAAGGCCCTGGACGAGGTTAAGACTGTGCATACCACTTATCTTGACCTAGCCAAGGCATTTGACTCAATCCCCCACTGAGGTACTATAGAGAAACACTCTCAATTGGGAATTAACCCCTGTATTACCAGATGGATAGCCAACTCGCTCACTGACAGGACACCCACTATCAAAGTGGGTGACTTCACCTCTAGAAAAAGACCAGTCACCAGTTTATCAGAAGTCCAGGCAAAACCTTGATGGCCTGTGGCTGACCAAGTTTGCTGATTATTGCAAATTAGGAGCAATGACAGAGTCCCCCCAACAATGTTAATATAGTGCAGACAGGGATAGTGTAGACAAATGACTGGTGCCAAAGCCACGAATTAAAGCTAAAAGCAAAAAAATGCATTATTATTCTCTTTGGGAACACCCCCCGAAGTGTAGACCTAGCAGTATGTGATCTGGGTACTCGGGTTGATAGCAGTCTGAACTTTGACCACCACAGATCCACAGTAGTAAGGAAATCCTTCTTCTATGTTGCACATCTTAAAACTAAAGGCTTTGTATCTAGATTTAAGGATGTTATAATTCCATTATACTTCGCCCTCATCAGACCAATAATTGACTACAATTCTCCCTTTTGCATCTACCTCACCAGACACCTTCAACATTTGGAGGGACCACAGAGGTTTTTTATCAAGAAATGACAAGCTACACGCAACAAGTCTTGGGTTGAAAAACTGAAAGCCTTATCACTGTGTTCTGTCTCCTACAGGTTGCTAAGAATGTGATCTTTTCCTGGCTTACAGGACAGTCTCTAACCTGGTCCTGATGGAAATGCTACCCATTCTTAAATCAAACTGCAGGACGGTCACTCGCTTCAGGGGCATTCACCCATCCTCTGACATAACCAGGTCATGCTGGAGAGATACATCTCCCAGAGACTGCCACTTCTCTGGAACAAGCTTCCAATTCATGTGAAACAGATCCCCCTTCCTGACCCTCTACAAATGCAACCTAGATCAGTGGGTGGGTGACTGCAGATCCACTCTTGGGGTGGTGCCTGTATTCCTCCTGGACAGAAAAAAATAGGTATTAACTATCATAGACCCTTATCTCTGAACTGGCGCTTTACATTGTGCTATAAAGTGTACCCAGAAGACACAGAGATACTGTTATGTGGCCTGATGCAGACATAAGGGGAGTTAGGATGACTTCTTCTTCTTCTTCTTTCAGCTTTTCCCGGTTAGGGGTCGCCACAGCGGATCACCTGTCTGCTCATGACTGGCGGTGATGTCAATTTGCCAGCCCAGTGCCCAACCTTCCACAGAAGGCACACACATGCATGCACTCACACCTAGGGCCAATTTAGAGTGTCCAATCCACCTACAGCATGTCTTTGGGATGTGGGAGGAAACCTGAGCACCTGGAGGAAACCCAAGCGACCACAGGGAGGACATGCAGACTCCGTACAGAAGGCACTCCAGCCTAGGATCGAACCGGAGAACCTCTACACTCCAGTATTTTTCTCAGTTGTGTAAAACTACCACAGTATGGTGTGAAGAGTAGTCAATGTCACCCAGAATGCCTGCCATCCGTTTGGTGACTTGCCTTATGTTACATGACTTTCATAAACTGTTTGGTACACCTATAAGGAGATACACCTATAAGGAGACCGTATTTTGAAGTCAAATGGTGTAGTAGAATAGTGATTGCACAAATATGGCCGGTTTATGCTTAGATGTAACTGCTTGGTGACACAAGAACTATGTAATTTTATTTTATTTATTTATTTGTTTTATTTTACATTAGTTGACTGGGCTAGTCCAGCTGGATACATGTCCTTTTTCAGTAGAGGCCCGGGGAGATAAGCTCCAAGACATGGTCAAAATACAATAGTACAAGTTCAAACAACACAAAAAAAATATCAAATATACTAATAAAAATAGCAACTTTCGTAAAAAAAAATTAAAATCATCAACAATGGTATCAAGTAATTATGGTACAGAGTTTGTAACAGGATATAATATTGACAAAAGTCATAAAACAGTGAAAATGTCAGGTATGAAGACATAATGCAGGTTAAGTCAGAAGTAGACAAAGGAAGTTAGATGAGTAGTAATGTAGCAAAGGAGTTACTTAAGAAGAGAATGTATAAACAGGATGTAAAAAATGAAAAGGGGTAGATAAGAAAAATATGATAAGATGGAAAAAGTAGTAGAGGATAGTAAGCACTCGATAGGTTAGTCAAATTAGTAGAGGTAGATGACTAGTCTGGTTTTGAATAGGGTCATAGCCAGTGAGTTTTGAGGAGAAGTTTAAGTCTATTTTTAAAGAGAGATAATGAGGTGAGTGAGGAGAGGTCACAAGGGAGAAGATTCCAGGATTTACCTACAGAATTAGAGAAAAGGGAATCCCCAGCTCTGTTGTTAGGTTTAGTGGTGTGGACTAGTAGTTTGTGAGATGAGCGTAAGGACTTCAGATTTGTATAGGGGGTGATTAGGGTAGATAAACTTGGAGTATTAGAAGGTTTATAAAGAATGTTGTAGGCAAGGGTGAGTTGGTGAAATTTAATCAGGTGTTCTAGTTCTAACCATCCTAGCTGTTTTAAGTTTATGCAATGATGGGCTCGGAATGGGTTGCATGTAGCAAATTGTGCAATGTTATTATAGGCCATTTCCAATTTGTTGAGGTTATTCTTGGAGAGATTAGTAAAAATGGGAGTGGCATAAAGGAGTGTAGAGATCACATGTGTGTGACAATAGTAGTTTTAGCAGTGGGGGAAAGGAAGGGTTTTATCCTATAGAGGGTACCAATGTTTTTATTAACAGTCTTTATGGTATTATTGATATGGATGTCAAAGCTCAGATTATTGTTGATGGTGACACCGAGTAGTTTGGTACTAGAGTCAGGAGATATAATAGTATCATTGGTAGATGTTACTGAGAATTAGAAGAGAAGAGGACTTATGAGTAGGAGTTTGTTTTTTTTAGGGTTTAAGAGAAGGCAATGCTGAGTGAACCATTGTTCAACTATGTTGAATACTTTTTGGGTGAGAGCGTGAAGGTCATGGGATGATGTAGCTGAACATAATAGTGTTGAGTCGTCAGCATATTGTATGCAGGTGGCTTGTGGGATAGCTAGATGAAGGTCATTAATAAATATAAAGAAGAGAAGAGGTCCAAGTATGGACCCCTGAGGGACTCCTAAGGTAAGAGGTAGAAGGGTGGATAAAGTATTTTGCCAAAGTACTGCTTGCTGTCGGTTGTCAAGGTAGAATTGGAACCATTTTATGGAAAGTGGGTCTAATGACAGAGATTTCAGGATGTTTAAGAGAATTTGGTGGTTTACCATGTCCAATGCTTTGGACAGGTTGATGAATAGAGCAGAAGAAAGGTTATTCAGGTTTCGGTGCCTGTTAATATAGTCAGTGAAAGACAAGAGGGCAGTGGTAGTGCTGTGTGAGGGTCTGAAACTATGTTGACAGTTGGAAAATAAGTTATTTTCAATTAGATGGTGGAGTAGTTGCTTATGGATACACTTCTCCATAATTTTAGCTAGGGGAGAAAATAGGGCAATGGGGTGATAGTTTGATATTTCTGTGGAATGTCCTCCTTTATGTAGGGGGATTATATGGGAGACTTTCTATAAGGTGGGGATGTAACCTTCAGTAATTGATCTATTGATCAATATGGAAATAGGATAGGCTATGGCCTTGGATGATATATGTAGATATTCAGAAGGTAGTAGGTCTGCAGAAGGAGAGCATGGTTTCAGTTTATTCAAAAGGGTTTGAATAAATGAGGTTGTAACAGGTTTGAAATGAAAAGGTGGGTGGGGTTGAGGAGTATGAGGGTATTGTGAAGGTATTAGGTGATAGCTGACTGGCTAGTAATTGGATAGTATCTGTAAAAAAGGTATTGAAGGTATTAGCTGTATGGATTGGATTATTCAGGTCTGTATTTTGAGGGTTTGGTGTAGTAGATTGACCTGAGTGGAGTAATTGCTTAATGCTGGCCCAGAATTTCTGTGGGTTGTTGTGATTAGGTTGTTGATATTGTAAATAGTAGTTTTGTTTATCAGAGAGTATGGCCTTTTTAGTGTCATTTCTTAGCTGTCTAAATGTTAGTTGGTCAGTGGTGTTTTTTGTCATTCTCCATTTGGCCCAGTATTTATTTCTGATGTGAATTTTGTGTTTGGTTTCACTGGAAAGCCATGGGGCAGGCTTGACCTTAATTCATATAGATCTGGTTGGATCATGGTGATTAAGAATGGCAAGGAAGGTAGAATTAAAGAAGTTAACGGCTTCATTTAAAGGAAGATGTTTTAAGGGAACTCAGTTGCAAGCTCTAAGTTCAATTTGGAATAGATCAGGGTTAAATTTCTTTTTGGATCTAATATGTCTGGTAGAGGCTGGGGTAGGGGTGTTGGCTTTATGTCTGATGATATAGGTGAGTGAGTGGTCACTGATGTCATCAGGAAGGGTTCCAGAATCATAGTAGTGAGTATGATTGTTAGTGAGAATCCAATCTAGTGTGTTAGCTTTCTTGTTAGATTTATTTATTCTGGTGGGGGAGGTAACGGTCTGGGAGAAACCATATAGGTTTATGTGAGTGGTAGGGAGGCTACTACAATAGGTATTCCAGTCTAAATTCATATCGCCTAGGATAGTGGTTTCTTGAGGCAGGTGTTGGGATAGCCAGCAGAGGATATTTTCCAAGGTGGCTATGTTATTTCCAGGGGGCAGACACATACAGATAATATAGATTGATTTAGCATTGTTAAGTTCAAGTTTAGCAATGAGACTTTCTGTTTTGGAGTCCAGAGGTATATTACAGTTGTAAGTGGTTAATTGAAAGCCTGATTTAAATAGAATAGTCACACCACCACCTTTCTTAGCTACTCTGTCAAGCCTTAGGATATTATATCCAGGTGGGATAATTTCATTATCTTTGATGACAGGTTTTAGCCATGTTTCAGTTAGGCAGATAATGTCAAAGGTGTACACTTCTAGGAGACCATGGAGTTGAGTTAATTTGTTGTTAATGCTACGTATGTTGAGATGAGCCAGTAGGAGTGAGTTAGAAGGTCTTGCAAGGGGAGAATTGATAGACTGATTAAGGTAATGAAGAGTGATAGGGGTTGCAGTTGGACCTGGGTTAGGATGAATATCACCATCCTCTACTGTGAGAAGTTGTAGTAGATGGCTTGGGATAGGGAGTTTGTTGTAGAGAAATAACAGTCTTTTGAAATATTGTGTATTATATTTAATGTGTAGTGTTCTATGATACTTTGATAGTAGGTAGCTAGGTGAGTATGTTATGTTTGCATGGTTATATAGGTGTGGTAAGGATTGGGAGTCGGTTTGTTGTTTGGGGTAGTTAGTTTGTGGATATAATGGGTGCTCATATGAGGAGAGATAATATGTAAAGGTTAGTAGTGGTAGTAGTAAAAGAATGAATCAGAGTCAAATTTGAAAAGGGATAGTTGAATAGGCCATTTGGAAAGATTAATTATATGTTGTGAATAGGTGGGGATGGAAGTGAAAAGGGTGGGAGTGTGTAAAGATAGGAGGGAGTGGTGAGTAAAGAGGGGAGTGGTTAGAGATGGGAAATGAAAGAGAAATTGGCCAGTGGGGAAATGTGAACCGGGTAGTGGGAAGAGGAAGAGGTGTGGTTAGAAAGTATAAGAGTAGGACCCCTGGGGGTGGATGGGAATTGGGGGTAGGGAGGGGAGCGGAGTGAGCCCGCAGGGCGAACAAAGCAGGTAGATACAAGAGAGGGTGGGATGTTGAGAAAAACAATCAGTAAAAGAGCATATGCTGTAAGGTAGAGTAGTATAAGAGGTGTGTAAAGAGAATAGGGTAGAAGTGGGATGAGTATAGGTATAGGTAATTATTAATGTGTTCTTTTTTCTTTGGTTTAAAAACTGGTTTACTAAAGGATTCTGCTTGTACCTCATCTGATGCTATGGTTGGGATTCCTGTGAATTTGGTAAGCCACTGTCTAGGACTCAGGGTTCTCATGTATATGCATCACACTTTCTTCATCTTCTGTTGCTGAACAGTCGATTGAAGTTATTCACTGAGGAGTCTTGATGTCTGCATGATTAATTCATCTCCTCAGCATGATACCTGTCAGCTCAGCTTGCCCCTATCTGTACTGAAAGCAATACTCTTTGTTATTCATCAGGCTCCACAAGTTATGCACTTGTAGATGCTAAGATAGCTGAAATGTGTGTTAACATAATTGCTTTTGAGTCTAAGTTTAGAGAATTTCTTATTTTTGTTGCTATGCATTTTTGTGGCCACGGGCTCTTGTACATTTCCTGGCTTGAATGTACTTTGATTTTTCAGCACAGCTATTTTTAAAACCCAAAGTTTATCCTTTGCATCCATTTTTTAAGAATTAGACCATCCCTGTGAGACATATGAGTTGGAGTTTGTGTCTAATGCTACAAACTGTTCTCAGCTCATTTGCTTTGTTGATGTTCCTGTTGAAAAGGGGCCTCTCATACTTGAAATAAACGTGATGCCTACTGTAAGAACTAAATTCAAATGACTGAATTGCAACAGTCGTGATAACACAGAATTGACTGTTGTGCAAAATAAACTACTGTTAGAGGTCGTTTGGCTTATCTAGCTTCTTGGGGAAATCTTGCATTCTGTATATTGATGAATAGAACAACATGTTGTGGCAGCCTGGAAAAGAAAACAATTTTGATAGTGAGCAAGAACAGTATGCATGCTGTTTGGAACAGTGAGGGTAGGCAGTGCATAGCATGAAATAAAGAATAATTCAGTTGCTTGATAAACATCATACCAACAATGCATATATGCACTCAAAAGCACTAGCAGCGACAAGAAGTAGGACACATCAGTGGCATACCTAAGTAGGGTTGCCAGCTGTCCAGTTTTCAGACAAATTGTCCGGTTAAAAAATGTCATCATAACCGGACTTGTGAAGTCTTGGGGTTTTTTTTGTGCTGCCAGAGGAGAAAGTAAATGTATCCAGCTCGAACGGGTGCAGTGCGATACGTTACTAGCTACTACACGATGAAATGCTTTTTTAACTTCAGTATTCCTGGTAGCTACGCAGTTTAGTACATACATACTGTCTGCTGAGCCTGGAAAAGGCATTTTTGGTGAAGAGAATGTACATGATACATGCATCAACAATTGTCAATGGACTGTGCTATATGTTCCAACAGAATATAATCAGCGATTGTTTATGCTGCACTGCAAGTCTGCAAATCTAATCATTTTACCCAGGTGCACAGGCTAGCTAGCTCTCGACTTTTTATCTCCATGGACCATCCATAATTAGGGTTAGGGACACAGAAAATAAATAACTGGAAAAAAATGCACCATATTGACACTTTTCATCAATACCGGTACTTACAGCTGCAGAAGTGTAGCAGTGCAATTAGCACCGCCCATGTTCTCTTCTCCCCTTTAAGTACAGCTTAAATCATCATGCGTGTGTGCTTATTCCACCATTCACCAGTGTGGAATGGAAATAATCACGCGGAAATTTTAAGCTACCTAAGCCTAAGCATTAAGCAGCCAGTTCCATTGTGAAGAGTAAAATACAAGACAAGGGGGTGTGTCAACATGTACAGTGTAAAAACTTTCAGACTACGGCACAAATAATTCGATTGCCAGCCTAGGTCAGGTGAGGACTTATCAGATAGCAGTGTGTTACTCTCTCTTTTATGTAATTCTAATTCATAATCATCATAGCAGCCTTTAATACATAAGATCATTATTAGATCAATGTCCTCCTGCTACTCTCTGAGGAAAGGGAAAGTCTGTGCTGTGTCAGTACAGTAGAGGATGATGACAGTAGTGAGTCTGACATATATATATATATATATATATATATATATATATATATATATATATATATATACACACACACATAGAAGTATCTGTATATTCTTTGTTAGCATATGCCTGCCTCTGTGTGATGTGAAGGATCTGTGTAAGAATGTAACTGTGGCACACTTAGCAGGACCAGGGAGATGATGAGGGTTTGAGAGTCAGGGCCCAGGCCAGGGGTCAGTATAATTTTTGTATGGTATTGAGTATTAAGTGTGTGTGACAAAGAGAGAGAGGGAAATAATAATAATAATAATAATAATAATAATAATAATAATAATAATAATGTAGGGCATCAGATTAGGTTCATAGGTTCACAGGTAGGTACTAGGCTATTGGCCCTAGGGCCTATACAAGCCCAGCCAAAAAGATACACTGGCTTTTGCCACCCAAGAAAATTATTTTCCTGTGCCACTGTCAAGCAGAGCCACAGAAGTGATCCCCGGGGTGGATTTTCTATTTCCCATCCAGTCATCAAGATTTTTCTTGAAGAGTGTTAATGAGGAGCTTTGTTTGATATAGAGAGGTAGTTTGTTCCAGAGTATGGGAAGTCTCTGGGACAGGAATCTATCCCTCCGGCATGTTCTGTTTATTGTGGTGACAAGGTTTAGATCCCTAGGGCGTGTAGCTCGGAGGGATTGGGATTTCTTTAAGTGGAGCATGTCCAGCAGCTCTGGATTTGACGTAGCTTTGTATGTTAGGCAGAGATCACCTCTGAGTAGGCGATATGCGAAGGAGTAAACCCGGAGGTTTTGGAGATGGTCTGCGTAGGGCATCTGTTTGAGGCCCTGTAATCCTCTTTGTGAGGTATTTCTGCAGCCTTTCCAGTTGTTGTAGATGTCTTGTGAGGTACATACCAAAAGGGGCATTGTACTCTATAATGGGTCTAATGAGTGATGAGTAGAGGGGAACAATGACCTCTTTTTTCTGGATGAGACACCTTTTGTTATGAGGTGTGCCACATAGAAGGATTTCCTGACTACTGTGGCGATGTGATTATCAAAGGCGAGACTACTGTCCACCTGTGTCCCAAGGTCTCTTATCACACTTTCGGTGTTAAGTATACTACCGCCTATGTTGTAGTTCATGGGTACAGAGTTTTTACCAAAGGAGTTAACAATGCAGTTTTTGGCACTGAGCTTGAGGCCATGGCTTTGACACCAGGCATCTGTCTCAGTGAGGCCCTTTTGTAGGATGTCCACATCGTTAGGAGTTTTGATTATGGCTCCTAGTTTGCAGTCATCTGCAAACTTCGTTAGCCAAAGACCTTCTGTGTTAGCCTGTACTTCAGAGAAGTAGATACCAAACAGGAGAGGACCCAGGATTGAACCCTGTGGTACTCCACTTGTCACTGGTCTGAAGTTGGATTTGGAGTCTGCTACTTTCACAGTGTGGGTTCTGTCAGTGAGCCAGTTGGCAACCCATGTTGTGACATAGGGATTTATACCTAGTTTAGTGAGTTTATCTATAATTCCAGACTGGGGGATGGTGTTGAAAGACTTGGCAAGATCTAGATAGTCTGTGTGAACCACCTTACCCTCGTCTACAGCTTTGGTGACTGCTTCAAAGAAGTCTATCAGGTTTAGGAGACATGATCTGCCTTTTACAAACCCGAACTGGGTGGGGTCCAGAGTTTGGAGATTACCAATGTCTTTGTTTATATGTTCCATGATGATACGTTCCATGGCCTTGCAGACCAGGCTCATCAGGCTAATGGGGCAGTAGTTCCCGGGGTCTGTGGTGGCTCCCCCCTTGTGGAGTGGGATAACCATCGCTGTGCACCATTCAGCGGGCACAAAGCCTGAGGTGAGGCTATGATTGAACATGGTACTTAGGTGGGGTGCCAGTTCATTCTGTAGTTCATGTAGAATGCAGCCTGGGATGTCTGGTCCCATGGATGCTGTGTTCTTGGTTTTGGAGAGTGTGGTTTTTACCTGTACAGCCGTGATTACAGGAACTTTGCATTCTTCCGGTATAGAGATGGGCCCTTCAGGGGGTGAGAGGGGGATAAAGTTAGCACTGAATTTGCCAGGATGTTGGCAATATCAGTTGGGTCTGTATATTTAGTGCCATTGTGCTGTAACTCAGAGCAGATCTGAGTGTTGCCATTGAGATTCTTGACATAGCTATAGAATGCTTTGTGGTTGTCTTTAGAATCAGTGACAATTTTGTTTTCGTAATTAGCTTTGGAGGATTTTATCAGGAATTGCAGCTTCTTACTGAGGCTGGCCAGGGAGCTCCTCCACTCATGGGATTTTACTCTCTTTTGCAACAGTTTCTTCCTTCTGTTGTACAGTTTGTTTATGGCACGGGACCACCAGATTGGCTTCCTTTTTTTGGAGAATAGCATCTTGGTTCTGTTTGGGATAGCACGATCCATGACCTCATGTAAGTGCTTATAAAGTGCAATTGTGTAGGATTCAGTAGTCGTAAATGTATTGCCCATCTGCATGGGTGTCATGAAGTTCACCTTGGAGAAATTGTTTACCGTGGATTCCTTAATGGGGGATGGGGGCAGGATGTGGACACCTAAGGTGATTCTTATGGTCAGATTGGACCAATGAGGCATTGACTTCAGGTGTGGAACACCGGTCACTCATGTTGGTAATGACTAGATCTAGGATATTGTTACCCCTGGTGGGGGTGTGGATAAGTTGATCCAGGGCACTGGAGTTTATGAATTCCAGAAAGCATTGAGTGAAGGAATTGGTACATGAGTAGTTTTCCCAGTTAATGGTGGGGTAGTTGAAATCACCCATTATTAGGGTGTTTGGTTGTACCCTAATATTTTCCAGTACATCAAGAAAAGAGGAGTGGGAATCCTGGGGCATGGTGGGAGATCTGTAGCAAGCTACAATTTGGATTGCAGTTTTGCCCAGAGTTAGTTGCACTTGGATAACCTCAGATGCATTATGCTGAGCAACTAGCCTGGAGGTGTGGATATCCTTAATGAATATGGACACACCTCCGCCTTTGGTGTTCCGGTCCAGGTTACATGGCTGAAAAGTGTGGTATGAGTTATAGCCTGGTAGTGCAGGAGTGCTCTCTGGAGCCTTGAACCAGGTCTCAGTCACTGCACAGATATTGATGTTCTCCATTTTAAGGAGTGCCTCGAGTGAGTGCATTTTGAGATTTAGACTTCTAGCATTGAGTAGCATCACCCTCAGTTTTTGCTTGCTTTTAGATTTTGGTGTTTAGGGCAGCCAATGCAACTACTCACATTCTTCTTCTTTGGCTGCTCCCGTTAGGTGTCACCACAGCAGATCATCTGTTTCCATTTCTTCCTGTCCTCTGCATTCTGCTCTGTCACACCAACCACCTGCATGTCCTCTTTCACCACATCCATAAACCTTATCTTAGGCCTTACTCTTTTCCGGTTACCTGCCAGCTTCATCCTTAGCATCTTTTTCCCAATAAACTCTGCATCCCTCCTCAGCACATGTCCAAACCAACGTAATCTTGCCTCTCTGGCTTTGTCTCTAAACCTTCCAACCTGGGCTGACCCTCTAATATACTTATTCCTTATCCTGTCCACCCTTGTCACACCCAGTGCAAATCTTAACATCTTTAACTCTGCCACATCCAGCTCTGACCCCTGCCTTTTTGTCATTGCCACTGTCTCCAACCCATATAACATAGCTGGTCTCACTACCCTCTTGTAGACCTTCCCTTTCACTCTTACTGGTACTCATCTGTGAAAAATCACTCCTGACACTCTTCTCCACCCACTCCACCCTGCCTGTACTCTCTGCTTCACCTGTCTTCCACACTCACCATTACTCTGAACTGTTGATCCCAAGTATTTAAACTCATCCACCTTTGCCACCTCTACTCCCTGCATCCTCACCATTCCTCTATCCTCCCTCTCATTCACACACATATATTCGGTCTTAGTCCTGCTGACCTTCATTCCTCTTCTCTCTAGAGCATATCTCCATCTCTCCAGAGTCTCTTCCACCTGTTCCCTACTCTCACTACAGATCACAATGTCATCTGCAAACATCAGCAACTACTCACATTATGGTATGAAATAAAATAGTAGTAAAAATAGAATAATTCATTTTACAACACATGTCTAATAATTCATTTTACGACGAATCTCGTCAAAGCCGAATGGCTCTCCATGAAGTACCCAACTAAGTAAAGTGTTAGAATCCCGGCCAGTGACAATAAAAGTACCCACTGTCTGCTACTAACAAGAAGTTAAAATACTCCACAAAGACACCTCTTACGGCCTTCACCAAAAACTCACACCTGAATCGCAGACATTAGGTTTCTGAAACTAGAAGCACCTGGCGATAAAGAAGTAGGCAAAGGAAGTCTTTTAGAGAATGAGCCGGAACCTTCTACCCAACGAAGGTTAAAAACTAAAACAAAAATAGTATCACTTCACTAGTGTGGTTGTAGTCCACAGATGCAGATTACTGCTTAACTTTCAAAGGGTACCTTTAGGAAGCACACCTACCTTGAATATTATTAAGGTAAAGCCAATGAACCTTACAGGGGGCTAATCTAACAATATACATTTTTATTTAATGTCTTAGCTTAGTTCCAACTTCAGATAATTAGCGATCCTTAAACGAGGCAGCAATGCACAATTTACCTTTGAGTAGTTTGTATGAAACAGAATACAGTGACAGTGATTTCAAACAATTCCCATAGGACAGATGGTGAAGACCTTGGATGTTCCTTGTGGTTTCATTAATCCTAGCTAAATTTCCCATTCCAAACTGTGTACCTTGTGTCTATGAGGTAAACATCTTAAACAGTATACCAACCCCCGACTTTCCCCTTCTTTTCAAGAGTTTTGGTAAAAGGCAAAAATAAAAGGATCATTTATTAAATATAACTGTAATTCACTTAAAAAGTTAAAATAAAAGAAAGTTTGCATCAAAAGCATTTCTGAGCAAATAACAAGTATGACATTGCAATGCCTAACATTGCTAATTGGGAAATCCACGATAATTTACCAGAAAAATTAGCAATTATACAAGGAGCAGGCAGAATAAAAGGCAAAATCGGGGAACTTGAGAAGTATGTTTGTGTCTTCATATCATCAGTTACCTAATGTATGTTGGTTTTGTTAACAGAAATGGTCGGTCGGGAGAAAAGGTGGTGCATTAAACTTAAATAATGATAATAATTAGTGTTATGGACTTTATTTCAGAAAATATATATTAATTCACATTAAAAAAAAAAACTTTGCTAGGATCTCCTTGTGTTCTGACTGAGTGTGCTTCTCAAACAATCTGGAAATATAGAGCTGATAAATATTTTTTTGGAAGTTTTTAACTATTCAATATTGAATAAAACAATAATTGAATTCAGTTCGGAATACAGTTGGAATAAATTGCATTTATTTAAACTGTATTTGTTTTAATATTGCTACACACTCAAGTGTGCTAGCTTGCACTGCACTTAAATTGTTTTTAGTTCTGTTTTAGCTGCTTTTCTGTAAAAAAAAAAAAAATCTAAGCTTGTTTCCCGCCTTTCCTGTAACTGGTCTAGTCCAAATATAGATTTGCTGTATCCAGGATTGTTTGTAAGCTTCTGAGCTCCCCAAGCCTTTCTGTGTTGGAGGGACACCTTCTGGCTTATCAGTGGGACTGTGGGACACCGCGGTGTGGGAGTACCCGACGCTACTACAGAGTAGCCACTATAGCCTTGCACCAGTCCGGGGACACACACACTAACAAGCAGATGTTCCTTTCATAAGAAACCGATACTTCAGTGATGCAAAAGTAGTTGCACAGTATTTGTGTAGATTCTTTATTAATGCAGCTTTTTGTCTTTAAGTTTAACTAACTCATTATATGTCTGCTGTCACTGTCTGCAGGTACTTTACTTATTAATACTGTTATTATGGAAGACAGGAATAACGGTGTCTATGTCAATGATAATAATGAGAGTTTTGGCAGCCCAACCACCCGGTCAGACCGGTCTACCCCACCAAAGAAGCGAAAACGAAACATCTGTTATTATAATGCAGAGTGGGAAAGGGAATGTTCATTGATGAAAACAAAAATTAACTTGAAAAGTTAAACAAACCAACAAAACAAAAAGGTGAGTCCAACGAAACACAGAAGCCGATGTAGAATCCAAGATGACTTTACTATAAACTTGTTAGCGCTTTCGTGTAGTGTTATACATACACTTCTTCAGACAAATTATTGCACCTACATCCAGGGTATAAATATTCACGACAGATAACACAATTATTTAATCAAGTTAAATTAACCAATTAAAACAATTAATCAACTGGTTGCTTCAAGCCCTAATTAAAACCAATACCATATTTTTAATACCGTTTTAAAAAACAAGTACTATAATATAATAAGTTGATTAGAATAAGAAACCCAAATTAATTATGATTCTTTAGTTCTTAGATGTTATAAAAAACTTTTTTTAAAAACAAATTTAACATTTTTTGTATACTTTGAAGCACTTTAAATTAAACCAACATTTTCAAACCACAGCGAGTCACCGAGCATACTGAATTTTTAAACATTTTCATTGATTTATGTTTGTATTCATATGTATTTCCCCAACCAACATAAACCATGTCTACTTGTCAAACATAGCTTTTTAAAAATGCACTTAGATAATGTAGTCATGTGTCTAATATAACTCATTGTCTTTAACTCTTAAAATATACTGATATTTTTTCATATTTTAAAAAAATTATTAAATTGTAAATTGTTTATTAAAAAAAATTTTTACCTTACAAGGGCTCTTTGTTTTAATAAACATTTAATTGAACATGTCTCATTAATCCCAGGGTAGGTATACGCATTTGTTTTGAGTTGCCACAGCAACTCACATTCTTCTAGTTTTAAGTGCCATGGTCCGCCCCTGGGATTGATTTTTATTTTCTGTACCACATTAAACAAAAAACTGTGGTTACTATTTTCTGAGATGTGTTTTGCTAGGGCATTAGACATTATTCCCCTAGAAATTGCGTACGTATGTTCATAAATACGTTGTTTCAAATGTCGTTCAGTTTTTCCAAAGTAGAACGCAGAGCATACTGTACAGGTGGCAAGGTATACCACACCTTGACTGAGACAATTACATTTCTCATTAATGTAGTATTTCACACCACGGACAAAAAAGGTAGATCCAGTTTTTATATATTTACAATAACCACAATGACCACACTTGAACATGCCTTTGTTAACCATGTATGTTCTAAGAGGAACCTCAAACATTGTTTTCAAGGATGGTGCTTTTCGAAAAATCACTACAGGTTTCTGTCCTATATTAACATTGGGATTTAGTCCTTGTGTTAACAACTCCCAATTGTTGTTTAAAATACGTCTGGATTCTACACTTAACTCATTATATTGGGTCAAAAAGCTAATGTTAAAGTTCATTTGTTCTTCCTGAGTATTTTTAGAAGTATCTACAACAGTAATTTCTACCATGCTTTCTAATGTACTGTTGTTGTCGTACGTTTTTAAGATAGGTCCTAAAGACCCCGTACGTCTCTTTCTTGTAACTTCGCGAATAACAGAATTAACTTACTTACGAGGATATCCTCTATTCAAAAACATAGTAGCCAAGAAATCACATTCTTCTACAAAAGAACTTTCTTCGGAACACATTCTAGACGCACGTACTACTTGGCTCTTAACTACCCCTTTCTTCTGAAAGAAGGGGTGAGAGCTAGTAAAATGTAAGAACGAATTACTGTAGTGAGGTTTTCTATAGATAGTAGTAGTGAATTTCATCTTTTCCATGTCTTTTTTAATACTAATGTCTAAAAAATTGATTGATGATTCATCAAAATGATGAGTGAACTGTAAAAATGGAACAAAAGAGTTCATCTCTTCAATTAATCTAATAGCATTAATTTTATTTGCTTTTAAGACCATTAGTATGTCATCTTGGTATCGTGTATACCAGACGACTAAATCCTTAAATATTTTTTGTGGAAATAAATAGGTGTGTTCCCAAAATGCCATAACTGAGTTTGCAAATGCCCCCCCACAAGGGGAACCCATTGCCACACCTGTTAACTGGAGGTACAATTGCTTTTTAAACATAAAAAATTGTTTTTCAATACCAATTCTAGTAAGCATATAATTAAATCGATGTTGGCGCCTGGGAGTTGCTTACTTAATAGGAAGTCCCTGACCCATTCTGCACCTATTTCTTGTGGGATTGCTGTATATAGGTCCTTGACATCTGCTGTCAAGAACACTAAATCAACATCAAATGGAATACTATTTAAATTTTCAAGGACAAACCAAGAGTCCTTGCAGATTTGTGATTCAGTTTTAAGGACCTCTTTTAGTTTGTTGTCCACCCACTTGGTGCAAGAATAGGTTATAGATTGACGCCCATCGATAATGGGCCTGAATGGGGGGTTTTGAATATTTTTGTGTAATTTGGGTACCCCAAAGATGACCGGAATCATAGGGGCTGGCATGGTTAAATACTGAAATAAATCAGTGCTAATGCTGCCCTCGATAAATAAGTCGCTTAAGGAATCTTTTATTTTCTGATAGGACTGATTCAATTCATTCCTCGAAACTTGCATATAATTATTGGTTGACAACATCTCTTTTATCTGTGCCTCATAGTCATCTTCGTACATGAGTACCGCCCCCCCACCTTTGTCGGGTTTCATTACCCGTATGTTGTGTGCCCTTACTAAGTCAATCAAATTGTACTTCCCTGCATTTCGATGTTTGTGTTGAAAGAACTCTTTGTTAAGGGCCCTTAAGTGAACTTCAGTTACTCTTTCAAATACAAGCAAATTATTGTCCAGTGGTGGGTTATATGTACTTGCAACTCATTCTGTGTTGAACACATTGTTGTTTCCACCTAACAAAATTTTTAAATTAAGTTTACGTGTATAAAGTTTAAGGTCACAAAGAACCCTAGCCAAATCTGGTTTTTGGGGGAGTGAAAAGTTGAAACCTTTTGCCAATAACTCAACAAGTTCACAGGGAGTTTCAAACAGAGTGTAATTATAAACTCTAAAGTCATTACTGTCGCTTAGGATGATAACAGGAAATCTTGAAACCCCTGTTACCTCTTGCGTCGGTTGAATGTCCTCCTGTTGTTGTTCTGGGTCTTCTTCGACCAGTTCACATTCTTCCGCCTGTTGTTGGAAGCCGCTTGCTGAAAACCCTGGTTATTATATTCCACACTGCCGTTATTACTTTCGTGCTGCTTTTGTTGGTTTTGGCTTTGAATACGTTCACTCCGCCTATTCTGATTAACCTCTGGAACATTAGGAGGCGGTAACTCGTTGGTTGATTCGGCATTACTTGTTGCATTGAAGCGTATATTATCATTGGCTACTTCAATGTCATTCACTAGCAGAGAGTGAAAATCATTACGGACCCTATTAGAGGGCGGGTCTGGGTACGCATTACCATCAGTGTACGCTGTCATATCCCTATTGATTTTCCGTTTTTTGGTTTCACTAATTTTGTTAAGAAGTGAGTCAATGCTAGTGAATATCCTTCCGTAATCATATTGGTACCGATTAAAGTCAGGGTTTGCTTTAATTTCCTGTTCCAAGGTCTCTAAACGTTGCCCGAGCACTGACATCTGCTCCGTATATTCTTTTATTAATAAATCAAGAAAATTAAGCCCTTGTTGGTTAAAAAATGCAATAAGGACTTTGTGGAAGTCTGAATGTTATGTAACTCCCGAAGGGTACTTCCACTGCCTAAGTCCTTTTGGAACAATTCTTAAATCAATACATTCTCTAAAATATAAAATTTCTAATTGAAGTTTTTTGTATTTTGACAAACTACTGTCAAATATTTTTAAAGATAAGACAATGTCATTATGAATTTCTTGCTGATTATCCTGGACATTGCCAGTTCTATCGTTTTGCATGTTAAATACGTTGGTTGGAGTATTCATAAAATCATGAAGAGCTGGCGGTGTAAAGTTAGACACATGCACCGCATTTTGATTATTAGCAACTACGGTTGTTGATGGTGATGTTCCCGTATTAGTTACTGGGTTGGTTTGCCTTACTTGTTGTGCTGGCGGAATAGTACCTGTAAGCTGCAGGGCGCTTCTAGTTTCCGGCGCAATACCTTCTCTATGTTCTGCTACCAAACCATTCGGTACTGGATTAAAGCTTACTCCTGGTTTAGGTCTAACCACCGGGGTGCACCCACTGCAACAGTTGTTGACTTGCTTCTCCAGGTTGTCGACTCGCTGGGTTAGTTGTTGGATAAGGGTGGTCAGGTTACCAATCGGATCCACATCACGGCTTGTAACTCCACTTACATCAGGGTTAGGAGAGTATAAAGACTGCGATTGTTGGGACTCACCGCTTTCAGCCATGAAAACAAAAATTAACTTGAAAAGTTAAACAAACCAACAAAACAAAAAGGTGAGTCCAACGAAACACAGAAGCCGATGTAGAATCCAAGATGACTTTACTATAAACTTGTTAGCGCTTTCGTGTAGTGTTATTCATACACTTCTTCAGACAAATTATTGCACCTACATCCAGGGTATAAATATTCATGACAGATAACACAATTATTTAATCAAGTTAAATTAACCAATTAAAACAATTAATCAACTGGTTGCTTCAAGCCCTAATTAAAACCAATACCATATTTTTAATACCGTTTTTTTAATAAACAATTTACAATTTAATAATTTTTTTAAAATATGAAAAAATATCAGTATATTTTAAGAGTTAAAGACAATGAGTTATATTAGACACATGACTACATTATCTAAGTGCATTTTTAAAAAGCTATGTTTGACAAGTAGACATGGTTTATGTTGGTTGGGGAAATACATATGAATACAAACATAAATCAATGAAAATGTTTAAAAATTCAGTATGCTCGGTGACTCGCTGTGGTTTGAAAATGTTGGTTTAATTTAAAGTGCTTCAAAGTATACAAAAAATGTTAAATTTGTTTTTAAAAAAAGTTTTTTATAACATCTAAGAACTAAAGAATCATAATTAATTTGGGTTTCTTATTCTAATAAACTTATTATATTATAGTACTTGTTTTTTAAAACGGTATTAAAAATATGGTATTGGTTTTAATTAGGGCTTGAAGCAACCAGTTGATTAATTGTTTTAATTGGTTAATTTAACTTGATTAAATAATTGTGTTATCTGTCGTGAATATTTATACCCTGGATGTAGGTGCAATAATTTGTCTGAAGAAGTGTATGTATAACACTACACGAAAGCGCTAACAAGTTTATAGTAATGTTCATTGATACAAAAATGCACAGAAGATACAAAAGCTAGATGCAAGCTTTGTGCAACATCATTCACTGTTGCATATGTTGGAAAAAAAAGCAGTTACAGCACACCAAAGCATCAAAAAGCATACTACTTGTTCCCAAGCTAGTGCGTCATCTCAACGACTGAAGGCATTTTTCACATCTCCAAACAGTACGGAATCACACAAAGTATCCCTAGTGGAAATTGCTGAAGAGTATCATGGAATTAGACATCATATTTCGTATAATGCACAGGACTGTGGTATCAAAGTTATGAAGTCTGTAATTGATGACTCGGAAATCATTCAAAAGATGACCTGTGGCTGAACAAAAGTTTACGTCATAGTCAACAATGTTTTGTACCCATTTTCACTAGAAGTTGTCCTTGATAAGTTACATGCTGGTTTACCATTTTCCATTGCTACTGATGCATCTAACAAAGGGTACCGTAAATTCGCTCCGGTTGGTGTTCAGTTCTTCACCCCACAGAATGGAATTTCTTTCCGTGTTATTGACTTTTACAAGGATGCATTCAAAGACTCTAAGTCCATTAAGAATCAACTCTGTCATGTTTTAACAGAATGTAAATTGTCTTGGAAAAATGTTACTGCTTATGCCACAGATAATGCATCGGTAAACTATGGCATAAATAACTCCGTGTATCAGAAGTTGGTTTCAGAGGAGAATCCTAAAATTATTGCAGCACACTGCAATGACCACATTATGCATAACTGTGTGAAAAATGCTTTAAAGGTCATGTCATTTGATGTTGAAAATTTCGTCATGAAAGTGTTTGCTGAATTCAGTAACTCTGCATTGAGGCGAGCAGAACTGAAGAGCTGCTTCGATTTCTATGAGTCTGAATACTACGAGATAATCAGACATGTTCCAACCCGCTGGTTGAGTTTGTTCAAGGCTCTTGACCGAATTTTGCTGTGTTGGATGCCTTTGAAAACATATTTCTTGTCTCAAGGAGAATCTGATTGTCCGAAAGTGATATGGAAAATGTTGAAGGACCAGGAAAAAGATCTGGCACCAGACGACAGCCCAACAAAGTCGGAGCTGTATCTATATTTTACACACTTCTTTATGTCATCCTTTCAAGAGACAATTTTAAAGCTTGAGAACAAATCAACAACATCTTGTGAACTGTATGGTATAATGGAACAGTTTAATCTGTCTCTGCAGCATAAGACTGATGACAAATTTTTTGGTATGAAGGCAGCATTTGCTCTGTGCAAAAGTTATCTACCACAGCAGTTCGTTGAGAAGTTCATAACTGAAGCACTGAATGTGTACAAGTGAGCAATGACATATTTGAACAAATGGTTTGCATTCAAACATTCCCCATATCATCACTTCAAGCCACTGTCTTTGACTAGTGTCACAAGATCGTCTTCGCTTGATGAAGTGATTGACATTTGCATGCAAACGCCTCTATCCACCCACCATCCATCCAACAGCCTGCATGATGAAGTGCGAGCTCTTAGTGAAGTGTTCGACGTTATCCATAGCTGTGCAAGCACAGCTGAGGCTTGGTGTAAGTTTTTCGAGCATGAGTCTGCACCAAATATGTTGAAACTTGTTCAGCACATTCTGTCTGTTCCAGTCTCTAATGTATCAGTTGAGCGTATGTTTAGAGTTATGAATAACATTTGGATGGATGAATGAAACAGACTTATGCCAGAATCAGTTAAAAGTGAACTGTCAGTTTTCTTTAACCTGCCATATTCCTGCACCAAGTTTAAGTCTGTTATTTCACAGAACAAGCGCCTGATCAGGGCTGCTCAGTTGGATGCCTAATACTACAAATGTTGAACTTCAACTGAACTATGCACTATTCCTACAGACTCTAAAAATGGACACTCCTACACACAATGCCCAAACTGTGACCACATTCCAACTATGAATGTACAAGTGCATGCAAAGCATGGCTGTACAACTCCCTGACCATCACCACAGACAAAGACCAGAGCTGCTCCACAAGAGTTCAGACAGAATGAAAGAACAAGTCTTTGGGAGCATAATCTGTTGTCCACCCTCTCAGTCTTTATAGGTGAGGGATGCTTCCAAGCCACAAAGTTATGATCAAAAAAATTCCACATGCACAGTGGCACAGAGTGACAGAGGTTAAGACTGTTTCAAGCCCTCAGGTCTACACAGTTCAGTCCCATTCACTGGTTACTGTCTAAAGTTTGAATGTTCTGAGTGAGCTTTCTTTGTCTACTTCAGTCTGTTCCTGCCTTCCAAAAATAAATTAACTGATTGACTATTTTAGAGTCTGTATATATTTAATTTTCCTTGCTCATGTGGCCTGGGTCATGGTTGAAAAGGATCAAAGGACCAGTTCATTTACTCAGTTAGCAAATGAATAATGCACAGAAGTTAGCCTACTCCAAAGCAAGTATTAGGTTGCATAATTTACAGATTTCTAACAACATTTATTTACATCAGAAATCAGCAAAGCAGGCCAAACTGAGCTGAGCCTAATGGATTTGTTGTCAAAACTAGCTCTGAATAGGTTTCTCTACAAGTTTGCAAAGGACAACTGGCCATTTTATGAATGGCCAAATGTCTTTGCCCAACACGGTTCAGTTTCTGAATGAAAATTCGGCAAACTGAGCTGTGTGCAGGAAGTAGGCGGTACAATGAGGAAGAAGTAGAAGGATGGAGGAGGTTACTAGGGAGCAAGAGGAGGAGTTAAGGAGTGAGAGTGAAAAAAAAGACATCTATGACATGGCACTTAACCACCAGTGGAATCTGGGGAGATGCTTTAGACACTGATTAATGTGAATGAACAAATCGTAAGAAGCCAATGTTTGAGTTGCTTACTTACATTTTTTATAGGGCATTGATCATATACAAGGAACACTTTTTAAAATATTAGCGATGTTAACCTGAGAAGTTGACAGAATAACTGGATGTGTGAGCTGCACCTATCTCTTTGGCATGTACTTAACTAGACACATACAACAGCTGGAACATATTTAAAGCTTCCTTACTAGAAGAATCCAGTGTCTAAACACATTGTCTTATGCAGATCACCTTAAAGCCCTATCACTATACCGGGTCTCCTACAGGTTACTGAAAGAGAATGCCTGGCATACAAGGCATCCTTGGATCCAGCACTGATTGATGGACCTTTTGGACATCCACAAAACAAACAGCATCAGAACCATTACATCCAAGGATTTAAATTTTGCTTGTGACATAAATATGCCATGTGATGTTGATAAGACACAAATGTGTCTCAGGGGGTCCCCATGCACTGGAACAAGCTTCCCATCCATGTGAAGCAGAGTCCATCCCTAGGCTAGCCCTATTTAAGCATAACTTTGAGTCTTTTACTAATAGGTGGGAAATTGGAAATCACCCTGTTGCCATTGCCAATGCACAATGCCACCTATCTATTTTTTTCTGGACTATCCACACAAATCAAATCAATTCTCTGCTCTGGTAGTCAGGAAAACACTGTACAAACTCTATTTTTCTGTTTCACAAAAGAAAACAGACTATCAGTGTTTGTTACAATTGGATGATTTACTATGCTTTTTTACAGAAAAGCATAGTAAATCGGCTGAAAGCAGGCATCCGGAACACAAAAAGAGGGCGTTCCCATTGGCTGATGTCATGATGATGTCAGAAAATGGGTGGGGTGTGGATGGAAGAGGGGGTGGGACTGGGTGGAGTTATGGGTGATGCCAGGGGCATGACCTTAGTCCGGTTTTAGCCACAAAGAAACCTGGCAACCCTTTGCCTAAGGGATAAAAATACATGGAAATCTCTGTAAGGCAAATATGAATTTTAATTATGATCAGAGTATGATTTAGCAGGCATAGCTAAATCTGTCAGTGGCTGAGATTAACTGTTATCTGTATATGTGACAGGCATGTTCAGAGGAATACTTAAAGGACACCTTTACATTAAGGATTACTAATAGCATATTTGTACCTTGACTTACTATGAAAGTGCTATTCAGATGATAGCAGTAAGGAAAGAGGTGAGGGAACAGTTTTACAGGCATACCAGGCTGACTGCAAGCAACTCTGATGTGCATTGTCATTCAAATTAGCTGAACCTAGCAAGGCAGGAAATGTGAAACTCTTGCTGGCTGAGGATGGAAATATGGGAGGAGTAATTTGAGAAGGAACAGAAGCAGATCAAGGTTGAATGCCTAAAAAAGTCTGTTTTCTCAGCAATGAGCTGCTAGTTCTGGAATCTTTTTTCACAGAATGTGTAACACATCAGCAGGAAACACATTTATAAGAGGCACTGTGTGACAGTAAATAATACTTTCACTGAAGCCTCTAAAAGTTAAGTGCTGTTCTGTGTTCTTCCATTCTAAGTGAATGAACTGCCATATTCCAGCCCAACTATGGGCACTGTAATCTCAGAAACAGTGGACTCACAGTATATCCTTGGGAAGATTTTTCTTTCAAGAAACAAGCTCTCATCATGATGTCTGCCCCCAGGAGGTTATTCAGGGTTATAAACCGAATAAAATTACTAGTGAATACTTCTGTCTGGTACATACAGGTTTGTAATGAGCCAAACGTAAGGAAACGTCCTAAAATCTATCTTTTTAAAATGTTTTCTCATAGTTGTCCTTTAATACAGAAAGTGTGATAAAAGACCTTGGGACACAGGTGGACAGTAGTCTCTCCTTTGATAATCACATCGCCACAGTAGTCAGGAAATCCTTCTACGTGGCACAGCTCATCACAAAAGGTTTCTCATGCAGAAAAAAAGAGGTCATTGTTCCCCTCTACTCATCACTCATTAGACCCATTATACAGTACAACGCCCCGTTTGGTATGTACCTCACAAGACATCTACAACAACTGGAAAGACCGCAGAAATACCTCACAAAGAGGATTACTGGCCTCAAACAGATGCTCTATGCAGACCGTCTCAAAAAACTCCAGCTTTACTCCGTCACATATCGCCTACTCAGAGGCTAACTCTGCCTAACATACAAAGCTATGACAAATCTAGAGCTGTTGGACATGCTCCACTTAAGGAAATCCGAATCCCTCCTAGCTACACGCTCTAGGGAGCTAAACCTTGTCACCCCAATAAACAGAACATGCTGGAGGGATAGATTCCTGTCACAGAGACTTCCCACTCTGGAACAAACTACCTATCTATATCAAACAAAGCTCCTCATTAGCACTCTTCAAGAAAAATCTTGATGATTGGATGGGAAATAGTAAATTCACCCAGGGGATCACCTCTGTGGCTCTGCTCGACACGGGCACAGGAAAATAATTTCTTGGGTGGTGAAAGCCAGGGTACTTTTTTGGTTAGCCTAGTACCTACCTATGAACCTATGAATAAATAATAACATAAATAAATAATAAAAGCAATATTAAAGGCTTGGGCTGACTGGAAAAGTGGTCAAAATTACGCACTTAAGCTGGTCATCTGTCAAAACCCCAAGAAACCACTACAGTAAATGCAAACATATTGAAAGTCACCTATCTTTGTTTTAGAAAGCTGTAAAACAGCTTTGTGCAAATGCAATTTTCCAAAACCTACCTCTAAAACGTCAGCTAAAATAAATACCTCTGCACAAATAACTGTCCTACCTGCTATTTGACTTCAAACCCCTCAGAAGACTCATTAAGAAAATGTATAGAAAAAGAGTGGAATGCCACGACAACTTTGACTTTAATAAATTGCACGTAAAACTATTTAAGGGAAAATTCTACCCTCTCATACAGTTTAGCTCAATCGTTAGGTTTCTTTTCTCCCTACAACATGGTTCCAGCATTGTGTATGTACCAGAAACCTGCTTGTAGTTTTAAAAACTTTTATTCCCTTGCATTGAAGTCAAAAGAAGGGAAAGCCCACCTACATTTTTTTTTAACTCAAATTCTCACATACTTTGCAGAGAAATTCATCTCCACCTGCATAACATATCATAGATACAGTTAAATCTGTAGTTTACCCTGTCAGGTGCTGCTGTTAATCTTAGATGGGTAATTAATCCTGTTAATGTCAGGAACACAGCAGATGATATAAAAAAGACAGAAAGCTGTGGAATTGTTTCCACTAAAACAAAACAATTAGATCAGTCAGGGGTTTAAAGGCAATTGTCAACTATTCTGACAAATTTACATAAGCAGCAACACAGTATTGAAATGCTAAGCTTTAAATGCTATTTATAATAGCTTGTGTTAAGATAACAGTAGCAGCGATGTTTTCTGTGACATTTAGAGAAAAGTCAGTAAATATTTTTTCTTGTAAAGTATAAATGCATTTACCATTTTCAAGCCCCCCCCACACACACACACACACACAGGCCAGAACTGCAGAAAGAGAGTCAAGTGGCAACCCTATCAACTAGGTGCACTGATATTTGTCTTTTCCTGGTTAGGGGTCACCACAGCAGAACTCTGATCTGCTAATGATTAGCAGTCAATTTTTATGGTACTGAGTTGCCAGCCAACCTTCAGTGAAGGCATGCCCATTCATGCCTTTTGGAGGTCACTCGACCGCAGAGAGAACATGCAGACTCCACACAGAAGGTACTCCAGCCGAGAATGGAACAGGAGAACCTCTTGCTGTGAGGCAACAACGCTACCACTGTCCCACCGCCTCTGTCAACTAGGAGCACTGATACTGTTCATAAAAAGGTCTTTTATGCTTTGTGTGACATCCTTCCAGAGGGAAATGCATATCTGTTACATGCAGATCCATTGTAAGAGATTCCCACTGACTTTGAGTTAGTCCTTGCATTGTCAGAGAGCAACCATAATATACAGCTGAATTTACTTTAACATACCTTTACCAGGTGCCCTTGCATTAAGAACACTAAGAAAAGGAAATCAAAAGTACTTAACTGTGTTTAAATGCACACACACACGCTTTTGTACACATGTACTTCATATACATACACATATACAGAAACAAACACACTATATATATGTGTGTGTGTGTGTGTGTGTGTGTGTGTGTGTGTGTGTGTGTGTGTGTGTGTGTGTGTGTGTGCATACAATACATTATTTATAATAAACAACATAATATAGTTAAGCATTATTAATGTATGCATTCTAGTAAATGTTGCTCAATGATTTACTTGGTCACTGTCACACATTGGCTGTGTGTTCCACATGCAATCTTGGTCAATGTCTTTCTGTCAGTATTTATTTCTTTGTATTGATAAGTGCATTTAATAATTATTATCTTTGCCAGTGTAGCTTATGTTGTGACTGAAAAGGGTCCTAGGACCAGTTCACTTTCCAGGTTACCAAAGTATAAATAAATATGAAATAGAAAAAAGGAGGGGGAGCATGAATAATTGAGGAACTAGAAAAGCTCATTTTAAGTCTGCATCATTCATGAGAGAGAAAAATCCTCCCACTGAAGGCATTGGGAAGTAACAGACAGCGGTTTAGAGTCCTACTACTTGTCACTTGTAAATGTACAGCTAAGATTGTTTACTGCAGTGAGAGTTTTCACACCTCAGCATGAGAGAATGGGGGAGGGTTTATCAAGTTTGTTAAGACTACAAAAGACTCCTCTTACAAAAAACTGTTTTTTATTTGCTTTCTTTTGCTACAAGTAGCTAATAGCTATTGATAGCATAGAACAAGCTCTAGCAGACAGATAAATGAGGCTCAGTCAGGTAAACAGAGAAGCAGCTATTTTACAGAAGGTGTGTTTAGATGACAGTGCTTCACAGTCCTGCCATTATATTTTAATGGCATGAGAGAACAGCACCACTTCCTTATGTCTGGCATGAGTCATATAAAGAGGACTTGAAATGTATTCTGGGAAGAAGGAAGAAAAACAAGAAATTAAGATCACATTACCAAGGCAGGCCCCATCATCTGCCATTTTGAGAGAAACATATTAAAATTGTAAAAGAAGTACTTGGAGTGATTTTGATGCATTACAATAGCTCAAAAACAAAGATACAAAGAAAAATATGTTTTTTAAGTTCTAAGGTGGAATTTTCCTTTAAGTGAGATTTCTCTTCTTTATGTGTGTTCCTTACCCACATATTCAGTCTTACTCTCACCACTAAAACATCCCACCTACTTTCAAGCATCCCCTGGTCCTCTTCTACCTTGAAGTGCCTAGTCCCAAATCTACAGATGACTATCAACCAACAGCTAGTGGGTACCTCCTTGTTATCATTCTGGAAATGATCATATACAAACAAGTAGTGGAATACATAAAGAAATGTGACCTTCTATCAGCCAAACAATGTGATTTTTGCCAAAAGTACAGTGCCTTAAACACTACCCTTGGTAACCAACCAAATACACAAAATCATACTCAGAAGCACTAAATAAAAACCTGCAAAAGCATCAAAGAGCTCCAAAGCAGACACCCACAAAACCTGCACCTCCCATCACAAACCGGACAACACATAAAACACAAAATCGTTGTGCCGCACAATCACAGCCTTTAAGGCGAAATAGCATACCTAACACACTAGTAATATGTGACTCGGTAGTCAGGCACACTGATGCCCCACTCACTAGGTTGGACAAGGAGAAGGTTACTGTTAGCTGCTTATTGGGATGCAGAATCCGCCACATAACACAAGCACTCAGGTCACTCCAGAGCAAGTACAAATATGACTCTGTCATTGTTCATGTTGGTGTGAATGACCTGAGACATACCTCCCTGGACTACATGAAAAGCGACGTGGAAGAGCTCTCTGATCATGTAGCCCAGGTGGGTATGACCCTGACCCTGAGTAGCATCCTGCCCTCACCAAGAATGATACCTCAGTATAAAGAAAAAATGATCAATTTCAACAACTGGCTAAGCTTCTGGTGTCATTCAAAGGGGATCCAGTGTCTGTCAGCCTGGGATGACATTCTCGACAAGCCGTGTCGCTTTGCAAGAGATGGCTTGCACCTGTCACCCCTTGGCTTTCGAATACTGGCCAAGGCTCTTGCTGACCCCATAGTGCCTTTTTTAGGCAAGGCTCAAAAGTCAAACCCACCACCGTAAACAGCACAAGTAAAAAAATGAGGGTTATGCTACGCAATGCCAGGAGTTTAAACCTCAAAATGCATGCGCTCGAAGTACTCCTAATTATGGAGAACGTCGACATCTGTGCAATAATTGAAACCTGGTTCAAGGCTCCAGAGAGCACTTCAGCACTATTGGGCTACAACTCATACCACACATTTCGACCACAGAACACAGACCGAAACACAAAAGGAGGGGGTGTATCCATATTCATCAAGGATACCCACACCTCCAGGTTAGTGGCGCAGCATGATACCTCTGAGATCATCCATGTGCAACTAACATCGGGCAAATCTGCAATGCAAATTGTGGCCTGCTACAGATCACCCTCCATGACCCTGGACCACCACTCCACCTTTCTGTAGACACCGGAAAACATGAAGGTCCTACCAAACACCCTGATATTGGGCGATTTCAATTACCCTACCATTAACTGGGAAAACTACTTGAGTACAAACTCCCAGTCTCAGCGTTTTCTGGAATTTATCAACTCAAATGCCCTGGATCAGCTGGTAAACTCCCCTACCAGAGACCACAACATATTGGACCTGGTCATCACCAACATGGACGACAGGTGTTCCGTACCAGAGGTCAACCCATCACTGGTTAGATCAGACCATAAACTAATCAGCCTGGATGTGCACACCCCACCACCACCCCCAACCAAGGAAACCACAGTGAAAAACGTTTCTAAAGCAAACTTCACCTTACTTAAGGCAGAGGTGGTAAGTTTCACAGCCCCCATGCTAAAGGATAACACTGCCCAAGATGCAGAATCCTTTACAATTGCACTCTATGAGCACCTACAAGGATGCATTGATCATGCCATCCCTAGCAAAACCAAGACTCACTCCCCTAAGAGAAGGAAACCAGTCTGGTGGACCCCTGCCATAAACAGGTTATACAACAGAAGGAGGAAACAAGTTCAGAAAAAAAGCAAATCCCAAAAAGGGAAGACATCCCTGATCAGTATCAGTAAGAAACTAAGGTCCCTCATAAAATCATCCAAGGCAAACTTCGAAAGAAAAATAGCCAAGGATTCGAAAGATAACCACAAAGCCTTCTTTAGCTATGTCAAGAATCTAAGTGGCAACTCGCAGATATGCTCTGAGCTAGTGCAAAATAGCACAAAATATACTGAACCTACTGATATTGCCAACATCCTGGCAGATAGATTCAGTGCAAACTTCACCTCCCTCTCACCTTCAAAAGGGCCCACAACAATACTGGAAAAGTGTAGTGTCCCGAAAATCACAGAAGCACAGGTGAAAACAGCCCTTTCAAAATCCAAAAACACAGCATCAATGGGGCCAGATGGTGTCCCAGGCTGCGTCTTGCATGAACTACAGAACGAACTAACCCCCCACCTAAACACGCTGTTCAACCTCAGCCTCTCCACAGGCTACATGCCCATAGAATAGTGCACAGCAACGGTTATTCCACTCCACAAAGAAGGGGACACAACTGACCCTGATAACTATCACCCCATAAGCCTGACTAGCCTGGTCTGCAAGGCTATGGAGCGCATCATCATGGAACTCATTAACAAAGACATTGGGAACCTCCAAATACTTGACCTGACCCAGTTAGTCTTTGTTAAGGGCAGATCATGCCTACTAAACCTGGTTGACTTCTTCGAGACAGTCACCAAGGTCATAGACAGGGGAAAGGTGGTTCACACAGCCTACCTTGATCACGTCAAGGCATTCAACACCATTCCTCACTTGGGTATTATAGAAAAACTCACCAGCCTGAACATAAACCCCTACATCACAGGATGGGTTGCCAACTGGCTTACAGACAGAACTCACACAGTAAGAATAGCGGGCTCCAGGTCCGACTCTAAACCAGTCACTAGTGGTGTCCCGCAAGGCTCAGTTCTGGGACCCCTACTGTTCTGCATATATTTCTCAGAAGTACAGGCAAAGTTTAAACTATTCCTGGAGGACTATGGCTAACCAAGTTCGCCGATGACTGCAAACTGGGGGCCATAATCGACTCTCTGGCTGACACGGACATCCTTCAAAAAGGCCTTACTGAGACAGACACCTGGTGTCAAAGTCATGGCCTCAAGCCAAATGCCAAAAAATGCATAGTCATCCTGTTTTGGAAAAACAAAATGTCCACAAATTACCACATAGGCGGCAGCCCCCTTAATACAGAAGAAGTGATCAGAGATCTGGGGACCCAGGTAGATAGTAATCTCTCCTTTGACAATTATTGCCAAAGTAGTTAGGAAATCCTTCTATGTGTCCCATCTAATTACTAAGGGGTTCACATCTAGAAATAAAGAGGTTATAGTGCCCCTGTACTCATCACTCATCAGACCCATCATAGAGTACAATGCCCAATTTGGGATGTACCTCACAAGACACTTACAACAGCTGGAAAGACCACAAAAGCACCTCACCAAGAGGATTACTGGCTTCAAACATATGTCCTATGCAGCCCGACTGAAAAAACTCCGGCTGTACTCAGTGGCATATCGCTTACTCAGAGGTGATCTCTGCCTGACTTACAAAGCCATGTCCAACTCAGAATTGATGGACATGCTCTACCTAAAGAAATCCAAGTCACTGCAAGCCACGAGCTCTAGTGAGCTAAACCTCACCGCAACAATAAATAGAACATGCTGGTGGGGTAGATTCATGTCACAGAGACTCCCCATGCTTTGGAACAAAATTCCTAACTACATTAGGCAGAGCCCCTCACTAACACTCTTCAAGAGAAGCCTTGGCGAGTGGATGGGTAACAGAAAATACACCCCTGAGCTCACTTCATTGGCTCTGCTTGACAGAGGCTCAGTTAATTAATAAAAGCTGAAACACTCTGGCTAGGCTTATAAATGCCCTCAGGCAGATAGCCTAGTACCTACCTATGAACCTATGAACCTAAATATTTTCCATTATGGAAAATGAACTCCTGACTGGAGCCATGCTCCTTAATTACAAACATGCATTTGAAAATGTTAATCATCCCATCTTATTTCAGAAATTAACCAACTTCATATTTTCCCCAGAGGTGGTACAATGTTTTTTTTTAACTACTTATTCCAAAAGAAACTTTATAGTCCATAATAGCAAGACACATTCAAATGTAGGCTCAACAACCACAGGAGTCCCACAAAGACTAGCCCTGTGTCCCTTATTACTCTGCTAGTCTGCCTTATGACTTATTCAACATTGTCTGTATCTTATATGCCAATGATATCATAATCATTAGGGCACATAAATCAACTTCTCCCTTCAATAAACAACTTCAGAAAGATTTCTGCTCACTAAATATCAATACCCAAAAATCTATTAATACTGTTGAGAACACACCAAAAGGTGATTATCAATGTACCCTGGTAAAATACTACTCCCGACCATCACATATCAGAAGTATCGGGGAATACTCCTAAGCTCACACTCTGTCATTCAACAAACATGCTGCAAGAGAGTAAAGTACTAAGTCAACTAAGTATCAGATAGAATGGTCTACTTACTAACTACTGAGTTGATCAATAACCATAAATGTTTAGTCCCCAGGTTAGAATATGCCCTAGTTATTTTTAGTTTTAATTCTCCACAAACACATCAGTGCTGCAAACAACTCAAAACAAAATGCTAACATTTATTCATTTAGCGCACAAAATGGATCATGATTGAGAGACCATATGAAGATCCAAATGATTACCCGTATAGGCAAAGACACTGTTCTTCCTCAATACTCGAATTTTCAGTCTCTGAATGAAAACTACCATCCATCTCTTAAAAACAAACTGTACATGAGAAACACCTAGTAAGATGTAACCATGTCGTAACCAACAATCACCCCTATATAAATGTCTAAAACATAAAACTCATGGAACAAATTTGGGTTGCACAGCTAGGCTTATTAATGCCCAAGTGGTCATTGGCCTAGTATACACCTATGAACCCATGGAAAAACAGTGAAATATTTCATTAAAAATACCATTGTATATAGTTATGTTACAATGCATACCATGTATCATTCACATTTCCCTGTAAATGAAAGTAAAGATATTGTATGTATATATATATATATATATATATATATATATATATATATATATATATATATATATATATTTAGTTATTTACATTTGTTTACTGGGAAATTCCGACTGGACGCAGGTCTTTTTTCAGCGGATGCTCGGGGAGAAAAGCTTCACATCATGTGCATGATAGAGATACAAAGTTGCAGCAATAGTAAACAACATTACAGGTTGTTGGCTTTAATACAATAACAAGATATTGATTATAAACAGTATATACAGAAAATGCTGCAAGTTAAGATAGTTTCTTGTCATTTATAATATTAGTAACAAAGTTGTCAGACAAGATGTTAAAATATGTAACGACAACTAGCTATTTCTGACTGTGGTTAGTAGTGGCGGTAGTATAGTTGGGTTAAGAGTCTAGGTGGGGGATATATATATATATCTATCTATATCATATATCTATATATATGTATTATAAGAATTCTTTATTTGCAAATGGGTCTTCATCCATCCCGTCTAACAATCACAAACCACAATTAGGGTTATGATATGAGTGCTGAGCTCTCTATTGCTGTTGTCAAAAAAATAGTGCACTGGTCAGGGTTTTCTTCATTTTACAGTTATCACACAGTACATTTTCTTCAGCAAATGTAAGCAGTGGTGAATATCACTTCTTGCATATTTCTCTTTGGGTACAGACTAAAACTTCATTTTTTTTCCACTGAAGGGTTTGTTTTCTTGACGATCTTGTTTGCCCTGTATTGTTTGAGACAGTGTTATGGCAGTTCTTGTATTTATGCTGTTAAAGAGCTATAGATAAATAATTATTCCCTGCATTGACAATGACTTCTGTTTTGTGTGAAATAAGCTTTCTGTTTCACTTTTAACCATATCTGCTTTATTGAAAATGTTGCTAGTCTGCTTACTACTGTATTTGTACATTACCTGAGCTAATTGTCGTTAAAGTAAAACCACGTGAAAAAATCGACTTCTGCTAAACAGAACCTTCTGTATTAAGCAAATCAGATAGAAAAACATGATTTTCAAAGTTTGTAATGATCATGCATTCTAGCCTTAAGCAAAATATCAGCAAAATACCCTAATGGCTGTCAGATGTTGCTCAGAAGATAAACCTAAGTATATGAAAATAGTTTCTAAACATTTTGAGTCAGGCTTTCTGTGAAACTTGACTGCAAAAAGTTAAGTGAATTTAAAAACAAGTATTTTTTTTCTCACAGCCTTTTCAGTCGAAAATATGGGTTGACTGCAAAGAGAAAAAAAAAGGTTACCTTCTCATAGTCCATTAAACTTTTCCTCTGAGCTTAGTGATGATTTTATGGAGAAAATTATTGCTGACAACAAAGTCCATTTTTTTAAAGAAAATGCTCCTTTTAAGGATGTTAGATTTGAACCTACACCCAAACAAATTGTGTTGCAAAATTACTTACTAATTTATTATTTAAGAATATAAAATCAGGCATGAAGAAGGCAAAAACAATAGGGCATTAAAAATGAAATAAAAACCCTATTTAGAAACTTCATCAGAACCTAAAATAAGAATCAAAAGCACTTAACCTTTAATAAAATCATTGGAGTTTTGCCTTTTGGCAGCAACATTTTTTTGGAATTGTTTAGTTTGTTTCTGTTCTACTGGAGTTTTTCTAGTAGTTTTTAACCTATCTTATGATATAATAGTAAAGCATTTTGACTGGCCTGTTCATGTTTCTGAAGCAAGCAAGTCTTTTTTATAAGTGACCATGTTCTTCTGGCAAGTATTTGTTTTTGAGAAATTCTCTAGTATCGTTTGCAATAAGGACTGCTAACACAAGTTGATATGTTATTCAATTTAAAAACTGTCTGCAGATAACATAATTAGCTATGGACAGAGCTACCAACATTATCAAGTCATATATAGTAGCATCCCAGATAGATCAAATGTTTTTTTTTCTTACAAATATAAAAACAAATAGTTGAATGTTTGCTGTACCTGTTTCATGAATCATTCAGAACAGGATTTGTTCCTGGGGTCTGGAAAGTGGAATTAATTGTTTCAGTCCACAAAGGGGAGTATCTTTACTTTGGTGAACAGTTATCATCCAATAAACCAGACCTGTGTACTAGAGAAGTGTTACAAACGAATTTTGTGTGACATAATGCCTAATACCATAATTTTATGTGGCAACATGGATTTACAGAAGGAAAACCCTATTTAACTAACTTATTTAGCATTAACCAGTCAGTTTGGAAGGGACTCGATTCAGGATTGTCTGTTGATGTGGTGCACTTGAATCTGGCTAAAGCCTTTGATATGGCCATGGATATCTTGAGAAGAAAATATAAATGGTTACATAGGTAGATGGGTCAGAAATTGGTTACATAATAGGAATTGTAAAGTTAAAATAAGAGAAGTTATATATCTGAATCCAGAAGCATAGAAATGGAGGTTCCACAGAGGTCTCTGCTTGGCCCTATTGTATTTGCCTTCTTCATGCCTGATTTTATATTCTTAAATAATAAATTAGTAAGTACATTTGCAGACAACACAAAGGCTGGATCCATAGTCATAATATGAAAAAACGGTACACTATGCAGGGATTTCTGGACACTTTGGATACATGAACTAAAATGAAGAATATATAATGCTTAATGATAACAAAAACTAAAGTGATAGATTTGGGGAGTAAACACTCTTGCTATGAACATTTCTTACACATGAAATAATGTGTTATTAAGAGAAGCGGATAGTATAAAGGACCTGGGAGAGATGCCTGACAAAGAGCAGACATATGAGACAAACATAACTCTGGTTATAAAAAAAGTATTATTTACACAATAATCCATGACTGTGCCTAGTCATATAAGGATTTACCCCCAGTGAAGGTGGTTTGATCATGAAGGCAAGTCCAGTGTGATTAAACAAAGCTAACTGTGGGTAAATCCCAATTCAGTCATAAACAGGAGTGGATCATTGCTAGTATACAATTACATTATTTAAGGAAGAAACTGCTTCTGTTTCTTAAATTATGTATTTGTATTCAGGGCACGTCAGGCTTCTTCCATGCTGTCTTCCCTATACTGATGGATCACACATGTTTATGGGAGTTACGTTTCCATGCTTGCACAGTACATCGGTGCAGGAGAAGCAGTAGACAAAACAGAATCTCTGTTGCTGTGGTTTTTAAACTATTAAAAAAATAGAGATTTTTCAAGGGACAGTGCAAGCATATAAGGGGATTTAGGTAGGTTTCTGTTTGCTTAGCTTTGCAGGATGCACCTCATTTTTCTTATCTTTTACTCTGCCCTTCATCATATGACAATATAAGTCTAGCTGCTCAATGGTTATTCAGCAGCTGGACTTTTTTCTATTGGTATATGCTCATTTTTGTAATAGTAATGATCATTTATCATATAATATGTTATTAGGGACATACTGTGATCAGTAACTGGTAAGGACAAGTGTGCATTGATGCCACCTACAAATAAGTACTGAGACCAAATATAGTATATAGTGCATCATTCTGTTCATGTAATATAGCTCAAATGAACAGGCTTGAAAGAATTCAAAGGTCTTATAACAGACAGATTATTACATTAAAAAAATAAGTTATAGCGAAAGAATGAAAAAATTGTCCCTATAAATTATTAACTACAGGTTAGTGAGAGGTTCCCGAACTTTGAACAACTGGGTCAGCTCTTAGGGGTGTATTGTCAGTGTGGTAGATGACTACCCAAAGGATACAATAATGCATTTTTTGGCATTTAGTTTCAGCCCATGATTTTGGCACCTGTTATTTATTTGTGATAAACTTTCCTGCAGGATGGCTAAGTCATCTGGGGATTCACTGACTGCTCCTAGCTTTCAGTCATGTGCAAATTTAATCAGCCAGAGTCTTTTGGTATTGGCTTTTACTTCAGAGAAGTAGATTACAAACATACGAGGTCTCGGCATAGAACCCCAGGGGATTCCACTGGTGACCGGTCACTTTGTAGAGGTAACTTCCCCTATGATTTTCTCCATCCTATTTGTGAGCCATTTGGCAATTCAGTGAGTATCATGTTTATTTTGTCCAGTTTATATATATAATTGTTTTTGCCTGAGTGGGGGAATTGTCTCAAAAGCATTGACCAGGTTGAGGTATATGATATGCACTGTCTTACCTTCACCCACTGCTTTGGTGACCTTTTCAGAAAAGTCCACCAGGTTAAATAAGTATGACCTCCCCTTGATGAAACCAAACTGATATAGGTACAGTGTTTGGAGGTTCCTTATGTCCTTATTGATTAGTTCCATGATCAGAATTTCCTTGGCTTTCCATATGAGGCTGGTCAGATTTATGGGTCTGCCATTGCCTGGGTCTGTGAAAGGTCCGCCTATATGCAGGAGAATGACTGCAGCTGTTCTCCATGTGCTTGATACAAAAAATATGGAGTTTGAGGTTAAGCAGTGTTGTTGGGGGAATGGCTAAATCATGTTTCATGCTATTTAAGATGTATCCATGGATATTGACAGAACCTTGATGCCTTTGATAGCACTTTCAGGACTTGGTCTTGTGGGTAGCTGGAGATGAGCCAGTTTCATGTATAGAGACAGAGGGGAGAGAGGGGTATTGGTTCGCTGTATCTTCAGCCTCAGTGTAAGTAACATCTTTCACAATCAGCTCAGTGCATTCCTGCATTGTGTTTTTGAGATTATGAAAATACCTAATAAAGGCCTTGTGATTGCCTTTGGCTTAAAGCAATTTTATCCTCAAACTTGGCTTTGGTGGATTTTATCAAGCTCCTGAGTTGGTTGGTTGTTTATTTCAGATATGAGGGCTCTATCATTCTGAAAGTTACTCTTCTTACTGTTGGACAAAATTCTCTTACTTTTATTGTAAAGCTTGTTGATATTTTGGTTCCACCATGTAGGTTTGTTTCTGTGATTTGCCCAGAGCTTGTTCCTACTGGGTACAGCTGCATCTATGGTGTACATTACAAAGTGTTCAGTGGTGTTAACTGGATTTGAACTTGCCAATGTATCATTTAGAGGTACATTGGGTGGAAGGACTCTCTGGTTTAAATTTTATTTGTAAGGACATCTGAACCACTTTATGGTCAGACCTAAGAAGTGATGAAGATACACAAGGTTTGGTGCAAAATCCCCCCATATTAGTAATGACAATATCCAAGATGTTGTTCCACTTAGTGGCTACTCTAACTAGTTGTTCCAGGGCATTTGTATTGACAAAGCCCAGGAATCTCTGTGCTTGTGCACTTGTGGTGGTGTAGGTTTCCCAGCATATAGATGGATAGTTTAGATCACCTAGGAAAATAGCATTTGGATTAATACTGAGTGATTCTAGTTCCTGTAGACAGGCATTGTGGCTTTATTGAGTCATATAGGGCATTTTATAGCTAGCTGATATACGGTACAGGATCTATCTAATGGTTATTTGGACATGAAGATGCTCTAGTGCATCATTATTTTTTACCAGCCTTAATGCAAGTCTCTTATGGATAAAGACAGAGCACCTCCACCTTTTTCCCCTCCTGTGCAATAGCAGGTTTAAGGAAGTTACTAGGCTACTGGTCCTAGGGCCCTTACAAGCCTAGCCAAGTTCTGCCCTTGTTTCCATGATCAGCACCTATTGCCCCTGTCCAAGAGAGACACAGGTGGAATCCCCAGGGTGAATATTGTGGAAGGAGCTGTAGCCTTGCACAGCCACAGTGCTCTCGGCCATTTTAAACCAGATCTCAGTCACAAGACAGGCATCAATGTTCACCAGAGTAAGAAGGGCTTGGAGGGGAGTGGAGTGTCTTCTTTAGGCACCTAGCATTGATCAGCAAAACCTGATGAAATTAGAATTAAATTAGAAATTATATTCGAATGCAACCTTTCAGTGGAGGTAAAAAGGTAAACGCCTGCAGGATGAAGAATAATGAAGGCAGAAAAAAGAAAGTTAATAATTGTATTTTATTTTCTTATTTATTTATTAAATACATTCCTTGCCTCAGTTTTCACAGAGGAATATAAAATAGGATAGCAACAGGAGAACAGTCAAACAGGAAGGAGAACAGGAGGGAGGAGTTTGTCAGCATGAACAGTCAAAGTACGAAAAATACGTTCAGTACACCAGAGGAGACGAGGCACAAGGATCCAGACGAACTGCTTACCTTAGCACTCAGAGATGCTTAAAAACTATCATTAGAACACTGTCAGCCTTTGGCATGGCTGGATGGCCTTTATTTGTACTTGGGTGGTGATACCAGAGGAATGGAATTTGGTTATGGTAGTGGTACTGTATCAGTTTAAGTCAGGAAAATGTGAGATAATTAAATTAGTCTCACTTCTGTCTTGCAAGAAGTGACTGGAAGTTTTGCTAGGTAAGCGTTACTGTATATGAAAAGCATGGCAGATAGACAAGGGTCTGACTTCAAGCAGCAGTTTCCTTCCAGCCAGGTTTGATACAATTCCGGGAATCAGTCATAGCTGACGTAGGTAAGGAAACTCAATGGACATGGTATAATTAACTACAGAGGAGGACTTAGCGCTGTGCCATAGTGAAGATTGGTGATTAAGATGAGGCACATGCAGTTTGGGTACAAGATGATAAGGCAGGCAGAGAACTAGTTGATGATAGCAAACAAAGTGGTTGGTGACAGTTGTAATTCAGAAGCTAGTAATCAGTAAGGTGAGGGACAGCTCAGAGTCAAAACTTGCCTTATTTACCATAAATACATCCATTATAAATTGGGGATTAGAAATTATGACAGTTGTGTCTGCAGTGCTTTAGTCAGGAATATGTAAATCATGCTTTCTGAAAGACTTAGTAAAGGCTATCAAGGTAGGGTAATGTGGCTACGTTAATGTGATGATGAGTACAATTATGTACCTTAGGAGGGGCTCAAGTAGTTAATGTACAGACTAAGGGGAGCAGGTCTAGAGAAATCCCAGGAAGAAAATGATGTAGGACTTGGTAGCGTACCTAACTTCAGGCATGTAACACAGTGGTGGGGGGAGGTAAAATGACAAATTTTAGAAGAATTGTACAAATCTAATGAAACCTGAAGTCATTTTTCCACTATACAAAGATCTGGTAAAACCACACTTGAAACAACTGATAAGCTTTAGATTACAGTATTAAAAATGTTAAGTATGTAGACAGTGAACACAGGGAGGGAAATTAAATGGTAAGGTACATGGGATTGAAGTAAGTCAGAGGGCTAAAAAATACAGAAATGAAGACAGCGGGAGACATGACATGCACTCATAGTATGAAGACAGTGGGAGATGTAACATGGACTGTATGAAGACAGCGGTAGGTGTGATATGCACTCATAGTATGAAGATAGAGGGAGGTATGACATGGACTCATAGTATGAAGACTGTGGGAGTAGTGAGATGGACTGTATGAAGACAGCAGGAGGTCTGACATGCGCTCATAGTATGAAGGCAGCAGGAGATGTGACAGACATAGTATGAAGATAGCTGGAGACATGACATGGACTCATAGTATGAATACAGCTGAAGATGTGACATGGACTCATAGTATGAACACAGCTGGAGACGTGACATGGACTCATAGAATGAGCACAGCTGGAAACGTGACATGGACTCATAGTATGAACACAGCTGGAAACGTGACATGGACTCATAGTATGAACACAGCTAGAGATGTGACATGGACTCATAGAATGAGCACAGCTGGAAACGTGACATGGACTCATAGTATGAACACAGCTGGAGACATGACATGGACTCATAGTATGAACACAGCTAGAGATGTGACATGGACTCATAGTATGAAGACAGCGAGAGGTGTGATGTGCACTCAGAGTATGGTAAGAGTCTGATGGAGAGGGATTCAGGATTGCAAAAGAGTGAGAAAATAAAAGGCATAGATTGCATCTGAAAATGTCAGGTATATTTTTGACATGACGAAAAAGTTTTTTTACTAAAGATCAGTCAGTCATGAAACAACCTGCAGTATATATGGGATACTCAATCAAAAATGCCTTAAAAGGACCTTGATATAGGAAGACATGGCTGGGAAGGGATAAATAAGAAAGGGTAATGGCACAGGAACTAGCTGTTACAAACACAGCAGACACGAGAGACCACTCAGGTTCATTTGTTAGTTTTTTGCATGTTTGTGTACAGAGCTCTATGCTTACAAGTGACTGCAGTGCTTTTAAGTGCCAAACTATTTGTTACAACCTTGTACATGTGACCTGTTTGCATTGCATATAATATACTTAAATTGTCTGCATTGCATTGTTTCACAGCTAACAGCAGGCTAAAGGCTGTGGTTGTACTGTTGATTCCAACTACTGTGCTGTATTATGCATTGTTGTGTAACACAATTCAGGTCATTGTTTAAAATAATATCATCCATCAGTCCACTGACCCAATTATCAAACAAATACATAAATAAATAAAATCTTCCAGACAAATAAGGTTGTACACAAAACCAGTAGTCACAGAAACTAAACTCACTGAGGTGATAATTTGGAGAACAAATACAGGTGAGTTTGGATATATGGCAGTATGCTTCATTAGATTTTGGGGAGAAAAGTGTCAATATGTTTTAATTTAGAGTATAATTCTGCAGCACAGTTGTCAGGAAAGCAAAGACTGATGATGGATAAGTTTGATCTGGTAGGATTTCTTTGACTTATTTTTTGTTAATTCTAACACAAATGTCTTAATGTCATCTATATTAAGGAGTGTACTTTGCTCTTCTAGCAAATACTGCCTGGTATACTTATTGCTAACTGCAATAATGCATGTAGTTTTTTGTGGGTCTATATTATGTGATAGAAGAGTCTACTCTTCAAACACATAATCATCGACAAATACACAGCAAATGCTGTAAACCACAAACGGCCACATCAGTGAATTTTTTCTTCAGGAAAAATTAATTTAGCCATTATCGGGAATTGCCCCTTTTTCAATGTAGAGCGATCTCAGAGTTGGAATATTTGGTTAGGGGTGTGTGGGGGGGGGGAGAAGCCCCCCCCCCCACTTGATTAGTATTTTAAAGTTTTTTATTTTTTTTACAGCCACGTGAATTTTTTCCCTAGGAAAACATTTTGCGGATGTGGCCATTTGCGGTTTACAGCGTTTGCTGTGTATTTGTCGATTATGTGTTCGAAGAGTAGACTCTTTGATCACATAATATAGACACGTTTTTTATCAAGTACTTATTGTCACTTTGTTGATGTTAACCAACTACGCTGGAGATAAGGAGAAAATATTCAAGAAGATATTACAAGGTCCTGTAGCTGCTGATATGAAACACTATCATTTTCAGTCCTTTTTTCCCATTTTTTTCTGTCTGGGGTTGAGGTGTTGCATCAACTGTCATCTCTCTATTTCCAGTGCCACTCTCCTAAATCATGGCTGACTGCCACAGGTCTTCTCTCACACAATCCATCAATTTCTTTGCTGGACAGCCTCATTTCCTTTTGCCTTCTTCCTGTCTGTCTCAAATCTTGTTCAGCAGATTGTACTTCTTTTCTGTACATGTGACTGAACCACCATAATCTGTTCTTTTTGACCTTCTCTGCCATTGAAGCTATATGGGTTTCTGCTGTGGTGTCCTCATTTCTTCATCTGTCCCACAGTGTGCATCCTACCTCTTTCCTGAGGCACTTCATCTCCATCACCTCTAGCCTCCTCAACTGCTCTGCCTTCACTGCCTAGGTTTTTATACCATACAGTAGCACTGGTCACAACACTGTTTTATAGATCTTACTTTTCAGCTTCTTGGCTTCAGCCCCTCTGATTCTAGCTTTGACCTCCTCATTCACACTTCCCTTCTCCTCAACTACTGCTCCCAGATACTTGAAGCTGCTAACCTGTTCCACTATTTCCTTCTATCCAGTGGCAGCTGGTGACTTCAAATCGAAGGGGGGCTGCAGTAGACAGCTGAATGAGTGGGGCCAATGGGAAGGGGTGCAGCCAGCTAGAAAGGGGAGGAGCTATGCTCAAAACCACAAAAACTGGAACTTTAATTAAATATGCTGCCCTGGGTGCCAAACCATCATTATGAGAGTCCAATCAAGACAATGTGAAGTGTAGAAGAAAAAAAATATTTCAATGCATTGGCTGCATGACAGCTTACTTAATATCTAGATGGAAACAAAAAGGTTGTGAGTCATGAAAAAATAAATTACTTTTTAAATACATTACTGGAATGCCAGTCAAAATCAAGTGCAAGAAAAACAAGCAGCACTCAACTCAAACCACTTCTCCTTGCACTGCAGTTCTAATTATAATTTATATTTAGCTTTATAAAAAGTACCAGGTAACATGATGAATGGAGCAATCTCTGTGATACCCCCATTTGTAAAAATGTTCTTATCCAAAAAGACCTGCTGCCTGACAACAACTATCTACTTGTTTCATTGGGGAAAACATGATCAAAGTAAAAAATAAACAGCAAACGAGAAACAAGCTCAAGATAAATTGCTTAAAGGATTACTGCACAGGTTATGGACCACACATGATAGATTGGCATTCTGTTTAGTTTATGGGTAAAGCCTGCAAAGATGACTGCAAGTCTCCAACAAAGGTAATGGGCTTCTTAAAATACTGTAATTCTGTCCTTTATTACAGCTACTGTCATATGCATTTCAATATCCAAGGCTTATATGTTATCTAGTTATGTAAATATTCTCTGCATGGCAACAAAAAAAGGATTTCAATGTTGGTAATTCTTTAACAGTAAGCTTACTTGCATCTTACAATCTCAGACAAGCTTACCTGATGGTCATGAAAGCATTGCTACTTAAACACAGAGCAACGGGCACTTTCTGAATAATAAGCATAAAGCAACAGTATAAAAATATGACAGAAACCAGAACATTCTGCAACATCAAGCAAGGACAGATGAAAAGCCACTGTAGAACTTGTGTCTACCTAGGATGGGGGGGGGATACTCTGCACACTTACACTGCATAACTGCTCCTTGCCTTGCTTGGACACATCCAGAGTCACTACATGGGGGGAGTGGGGTGCAACAAGTATGTCACAACTTGAAATGTCTCTGGTTGACTGTGATGGCCCTGACACATTTGTCATACCTCTCAACCTCAGAGCAAAATCTGGACAAAGCCATGCACAGAAGTGGGACAAAGGCCCAAAAATAAGGACAATATTTAAAGATTGCTCCGAATAGTAGGTCTTGCATTAGTATGACTTTTCTGAAAGGTATGAAATCTGAAACTCAAATGTCTGTCATTATTTTCTAACTTCAGTCTTTAATGATTTGTCACGAATTTGCCAGAAAACCACAATTTTATGAAAAATGGACCAAAAATGTGATGCAAAAATATAAAATAGCCACACAATACAGCTGGGAACCTGTCAAAGGGACACTTTTTAATATTAGTACTGTTAGCTTGAACAGCTGACAAAATAAATGAATCTGCATGCATTTCTGAAATAAAAGTAATCTATAACTCTGATTATTACAGTTATTTATTAATTGTAAACCCTCCACGTTTTCTTCCAAAATTGCCATTTTGCAGAGAGATTATAAGAAGGAGAGCAACATTTTGAGCCAAAATCAGGGACATTTGAGAATTTTGGATATGCCCAATTCTATAAAGCAATTTGCACGTACCTCTCAACCTGTTAACACAGGAAATCTGGATAAGGCCAAATATACTGGGGGAACATATAAACAGTACTAAAAATTGCTCTTGTATAAACTTAGTAGAACAACAGGTCTTGCTTTAGCATGCATTTTTCTGAAGGTTATGAAGTTTGAAACTCAATGTATGTCATTATTTAGTGACTTAATTCATATGATTTGCCAGAAAACCACAAATTTTATGAGGAACAAACCAAAAATAAGAAGCAAAAAGCTATTCATTCTGTGAAAATCTGGACAGTTGAGAGGTATAGTTCAGCTGAGCCGGGGCTGTCTGAGTTTGCCATCCTTCACCCTCACAAAATCATGGTTGAATGGAGCCACCCCTGCAGCCATTCCAATGTCCCATTACTTGGCTATTTTGCCCCATTTGCAATAAACACTGCAATGTGCATACTGCTTTACTTCTACAATGATTTGGATTTCATTTGAAAGTTTTATTTTGTATTTTACAGCACAAACACTAAGACATCTCCTAACAAAGCGTCTCACAATGAAAATAGACTTAGCATTAAAACTCTGCCCTTGAAACTCACATTCATTGAAACAGCATTCAAATCCACATTCGAAGAAAATACATTTGGGTAGTATAACGATTAACTTTGGGCTGTTTTCAAATGATAGGCCCCTTGTTTTGAACATTTTTCCAGTAAAAAATGAAACAAAATTCATGCACCAGTAATGACAAAACTGCCCAATTGAGAACATTTCCATCATAAAAAAGTCTACTCAAACTTATACAATCCACCAGTATCAGTAAATATGCATAATCTCTGCAGAAGTCAGTCATCTAAATAAATTCCATATTAAAGAGATCTGTAACTAATGAAGAGGTTGCTGCTAGCAAACAACTTTATATTTCATTGTTTCATCTATAAATAAAAGTGCCTGTTGCCCCTGAGGAATAAATTGCCTATATTACATAAAAAAAAAGATAAGATAGTAATATTGCAATAGGACATTCTCCGTATGACAGCATCCACCCCCTGTGGGAGTAGAACCCACAGCCTTCTGCATCAAAAAGCAAGTACATTACCTGTTGTGCTAGTAACAATGTAAGCAGACTCAGCATAAGCAGCACTAAACTTCTCTTCCCCTGCAGCTCTCAGCTACTTGTAAAATCTCATCAATACTCAACTGTATCTCTCAACTTCTCAGCTCAAGAAATCGGGAAAAAGCCAAAATTTACTTGGGGGGGGGGGGACAAAAGCCCAAAAACTAGGGACACATTAAACGTTGCCTGTATAATCTTGGAAAGTTGCTAAAATAAAAAAAATGCAATGTTACCACCATACATTTTACTTCCCAGGTCCCTGTGCAAAACACTCAGAGTAACATACCACTATGCCATATCAGCTGCTTTGTGAAAGAGAGGAAGACTGAAACTTAAATGGCTACCATTTAGTGAATTCAGTTCTCACCATAGCTGTCAACCTCATAGCATAAAACACCTGGACAAACCCAGTAATGGGGGAATACAGTCCTCAAACATATTCAGTGAATTCAGTTCTCGCCATAGCTCTCAACCTTAGCACAAAAAACCTGGACAAAGCCAATAATGTGGGATACAGTCCCAAAAATAGGAACAAATTTCAAATATTCACATTATAAATTTAGAAAATTGCTAGAATAAAAGGTTTTGTGTTACTATGTACTTTCTGAAGAATATGATGTCTGAAATTCAAATGCCTGTCAGTTTTATTTATTTAACATTTGTTAACTAGGAAAGTCTGACTTGGAACAAAAAACAATATTCAGCAGTGGCCCAGGGAGAAATAATGCAGAGACATATCTTTGTAACATGGGAGGACACAAGAGCAAACCCACTCAAATGACATGCAGACTCTATACAGAAGGCACCCCAGCCAAAAATCAAACCAGAGAACCTGTAGCAGTGAGACAACAATGCTACCACTGCACCATGAAATATATAAGGATTTAAGTATTCAGAAACCAGAGATGTTATGAGGAACAGAACAGCAGGAAATATGAGGCAAAAATCTGCAAAAGTTTAGAAATGGTGGTGGGTAGGGAATTCAGGCTCTTGTTACCTATACTGAAGGTACAGGGTTCAAGCCTGATCTGTAACCAGCAGTATAAAGGAAGTGAGGCATTTTACATACACACACACACACTTGTTCAAGGCAACCTTCTGTTCAAATAAAACCTGTGCTACAAGTCCTATCTCAGTTTTCATCTTCTTCTCAATCCCTGTATTTGCTACCATTACAACTATCTTATCTGTACTAATTTTTATCCCATGGGCCTTCAGGTTTGCATTCTGTTACACTATCATTAGGTGCAGTTCTTGTTCAGAGTCTGCCTGTAATCCCACATTGTCTGAATACAGCAGCGTTGTTGATCTGTCCCCCTTTGACCTGCTTGCTAATGTAGCTCATCACCAGTATGAGCAGCAGTGGACTCAGAGCTGAACCCTAATGCACACCCACTCCAACTGGAAACCCCTCTTTGAGTTCAAACCCTGTTCATACCTGTGTCATTGGATCCTTGTACATAGTCTGCCCTAATTCTGCTAATGTTTCTAGGACTTCAAACCATTTCAGGATTGCCTAAGTCAGATTTCTTGGGACCTTGTCATATGTTTTCTCCAAGTCTATGAATACCCAGTTGGACTCTCTCCTCATCTCTAGGTTCTTCTCAACTATCTGTCTCACTCCAAACATCAGGTCGGTTGTGCTGCATCATGATCTGAATTCAAACTGCTCATCTCTCATCTAACTTTCTACTACTCTGCTTATTCATTTATCTATCACCCTCTCTAGAACTTTCTTACAGTGTGACATGAGTTTGATACCTTTGTACTGACCATAGTTATGAATGTCCTCTTTGTTCTTTACATAGGGACTAGAATGTTTGTTCTTGAGTAATCTGGGAAACACCATTCTCTCCATACTGCTATGAGTATCCTCTGGTGCCATTCCGCCCCTAAATCACCCAACATCTTGATCATATCTGCTGTGAACTCAACCAAGCCTGCTGCTTTCCCTGATTTAATTTTTCCTTAGTCCTGTACTTACTTCTGCTAGGGTGGGCTCCTGTTTTTCTTTTATTGTATGATGTGTCTAGAGCAGTACAGTTTCTGTAGGGTTTTCTTCATTTAGAAGCTTCTGGAAGTATTCCTTCTGCCTGCCTTTGATGGCCTGTCCTGTCCTGTGGGATAGTCAGCAGGTTGTTGCTGGTATTCTTTTTAAAGGGTATCTGATGACCACCTTCTTTATCTTTCTGTCTTTGCCTTACAACCTGATATTTTTGTTGTCTCTAGAAGCTTGTAGAGTGCTTTTTATGCCTTGTTCTTTGCTCCTGCAACTGCTGTCCACTTCTGCATTTCACCACCAGCTTTCCTTACATATCTTATTTCCACACCTGTTGTCTACTATATCCCTGTTCTGTAGTCCTCACACATACTATTTTGAGATGCTGACATTATTCTTCAACAACACCTATTTCCTCTTCTTCCTGAGGTGCTAGAACTCTGAGTATTTCCTTGAACTCTTGTGTTCTCTCTCTCCAGTCAGCTTCCAGGTCTCCATCAAGCCATCTCCTTCCTTATTCCTGTTGCCCCACACATGTAAATCAAGTCTACATATACTGTTTTGTCCGTACATTCAGGTTCGCATTTAGTAAGTCCTGCAACTGCAGTCTGAATGCTTTCTTTTCCTTCACTGTCTTCTGTCTATCCCTCACCACAATGTCCATATTTTTGTCTGTCTGTCCTTCCCCAAGTGGTAGGCTCTGGATCCCTTTTGCTGCACTGCCATCTATCTTGTAGCCTAGATACAAAGGATGTGTAATCTCCTCCTTAATACCATGTCATCCACTTCCAAGCTGTGTTCTGAACCTATACTGTAGCAATCCATAGTTCATGTTTGTCAGGTTGATTGGTTTTATGTCTAACTTTTACTAAACACACAGGATGGCCAGAAGCTTATTGACGCAGGGGTGCTGTGCTTTAGACTTTATGGCAGGAATGGCCAATAAGGGCACATTGACCCCTCACACCATTAACACCTGCAAATACCCATGCCCATTTTTGGCAACATTGGTCAACGTGACAATCACCTAGAGCTATTTCTTACACCATTGAGTGGCTACCTCTGGCATTTTGCACAGCCCTTGAACTGTGTTATCCTATCTAGGGGATACTGTGCAATACAGTTGATCCTCAAGGCAGGTGGTCAAAGCAACTCTTTTCTTGATAGACACCATCTAGAGTATGTGTTGCTGCCCACAACCACAGAGACACATAGAGAACATGCAAACTCCACATAAGAATTGGCCAGAGGTTAGGCTCAAACCTTGAAACTTCTGTATGGGAGACAAATGCCTTAATCATTATGGTAACTGTCCTGACTGACAATAAAGTTTGAAGCATTACTTTTTATCTCACAGGTTTGTTTACTTATCTGCTAACTGACTGTGTCTTTTGCAGAAAGAGGAAATGTTTGAAGACTTTTATTACCATGCCCTATCGCTATCAAACAGTACACTAAAAGAGTTGTGCAGTGCTTGCTTCCTACATGGTTCAAACACTGTGCTTTTACCTTATTGCATTTGGCAGTCCTTGTAATGGTTTCCTTTAATTTGTTATGGACCAATAATCCATTATAAATTATACTAGAGTTGCTCATTATGTTTGCTTATTACACTTCTTGAATATTAATGATTCTGTGGCTGGGATTCATAAACAAGTGCAGCACAACTGCACAACGCTAACATTTGAGGAAGTCATTGCTTGAAATACGCAGAGCTAATCAAACATGTATAAGGCAGTTGGCATCACCTGCATACTGACCAAAGGCCACATGTGAAAAGAGAGGTGTAGTAGTAACATGATAGACAGCATTGGTTGCTCTATGACATGGACAGTGTTAGAGAAGCACTGGTGTCCAACATGATGGACATCACATCTAGCTCTGACTAGTCAGTGTGCATAATGTATCAGTGTGTAGCTGTGGCCATTATCCAGCCAGCATAAGAAGGGAAGTACTGCTGACCAAAGCAGTCAACAGAATGACCACTTGTGTACAGCACACTGGAAACCCTGTTCGGAATACAAATGAGTAGGAAATGGAGTACATAAGAAAGCATGAAAAGAAAGAACTGTAAGCTGAGGGAAAAGAAAAAAGATAACCATTAGATATGAAAAGAGTTGTACAGGATAAATATATATATATATATACATATATATATATATATATATATATATATACACACACACACACACACACACACACGCACACGCACATATATATATATATATATATATATATATATATATATATATGGGTCTATGACATTTCGCCGAAAATCCATTTTGCCGAAAATTTCTGACATAGGGTCCAAATCATCGAAAATCCATTTCGCAGAAAATAGTACTGACAGTGTATCTGCCCTTGTACCCCACTGTAATGCGATCTCGGAGTGAGAATATTAAAATAGGGGGGTGGGGGGGTGTAGCCCCCCACCTACTCAGGTTATAAACTACTTACCCTTTTAATAGGGACTGCTCAATATAAAACAGTACTAGACAATATTAAACTGTACTGGGTGGGGGGCTATGCCCCCCACTCCCCTGCTTTAATATTCTCACTCCAAGATCGCACTACAGTGGGGAAAAGGGCAGATACAATTTCAGTACTATTTTCTGCAAAATGGATTTTCGGCAATTTGGACCCTATGTCAGAAATTTTCGGCAAAATGGATTTTCGGCGAAATGACACTGATCTATATATATATATATATATATATATATATATATATATATATATATATATATATATATATATATATATATACACACAGGTCCCAATCATTTGATCAAGTTTTCAGAAACTTGAAATTCATATGGTGGAGACCATATGATCAAGTTTTGGAAAATCCAAAGCTTCTGAACTGAGATCAGGGTACCCTTTTCCTCATTCTAGTGTGATCTCAGAGTTGGTATATTATATTTTCAGGGGGTGTGAGAGGCACAGCCCCCCTGCAAAAATGTAAAAAGGTAGATTTTTGGGGGGGGGGGGGTTATGTTTGAGTTTTCAGAAACTTTATGAAAACTCCATCATCTGACATAGACCCACACACACACACACACACACACACACACACACACACACACACACACACACACACACATATATATATATATATATATATATATATATATATATAGAGAGAGAGAGAGAGAGTAGAGAGAAAAGCTCTTTTTCAAAATTTCACAAAAAAATGTAGGTGGGAAAGGAACTAACAAATGGCTGGAGATAGGACAGGGGAACAAAAGCCAAGTAACAGGGCAAGCAAACAAGCATGGAACACATACACAAAGGGGCAGTGTTAGCAAAAAATAAGAGTAGGAGAGGAAAGTAGCTGAACGCATACATACAAAGTATGGCTAACTGATGATAAGGAAGCCTGGACAACAAACTAGGAGTGGGGGATGACACATATGGAGCAAGTATGCCAAGATAAGAATAGAGTTGGTCCTGAAATGATTAACTGCCAGTGGTCCTAACATGCTTGGATGCCAGGCCAGTCCAGAAGGCAACAAGTACAGGCAGCACTCACATAGATGGCTGATAATATGGATGAGTTGCTGTTCCAGAGGCCGGGGTCTGCCAGCTGCATAACTTGACTAGCCACACCAGAAGGTGCCAGTGTTTCCAGTACATGTGTCCAGCTGCTGATGCATCTTAACAGTGGTCATCCTATGCAACTTACTCTGGCAAACACCCTGACCACCTTCAGGAGAGGAGCCCTCACCCCTCTCCTAGGAGCATACTCAGAAAGCACCAATGATGTTTCTAGGTCACCTCCAGCAGAGGAACCTTCATCACTCATAGGTGAAAGGCAGCACTGCTGGCCACTGGTGACTCAATGCCAGATGCAACAGCTAGCAGAGAATGAGGTAGACTGACCCTTTCATACTCCTCCCTACATGTTGGTGAGCAGAAGGACAACAGGATGAAAAAATCTCAGACACATACAAAAATAAGAACAGTGCAGATCTGAGCTGGAGTACCGCACAGAACATACATACACCACTGCCTGGAAAGGTGCCCCTGCCTTCTGTGACAGCCAACCATTGTTCATTTCCACTTTTCCACCACTGGAAAACAAAGTATGTAGTTTTACGTATGTATGAACAACAGTTAATGGCTTCCTCTCCTGAAACACTCCCTCCCATTCATGAAGCAGGTTAAGGTAGTGCCACATCAGGTCTCTGCAGAGATGCAGCATTCATACCAGACATCCACTTACTGCAATGAGTCATCATAACTTCCCAACAGGCACTCCTTGCAGTTCTTCTGCAGAAAGAGCAGGAAACTACTTCTCTCTCTATGTATGCCAGTCTGCATTCCCCACTTTCTGAAGTACATTTGTGAATGATGTGTCATGCAACACAGCACTGCACCATGGCCCAAGCACATTGGAGGTGGTGTTACACGTATGCATAAGCACAGAGGTCATATGCTATGTGTTCACTGTGACATGTACAGCAAATATCTACATGTATGAATAGTGAAGTGTATATCGGCAATGATTCATAGACAGTGGCGCATGTTAACCAGCTGTTATTAGAGTAATTTAAAACATTATACCATTTTACACAGCTGCTTCCAACTGTGCCACTTTGAATTACAGGAATTTCAATAAAGCCTCTTTAGACATGGAGCTTTAAAGTTAACTTAGGAGTCCTGCCTAATAAAATACCTCAGCAACAACAATAAACTCTGTGGTGGATGTTAGTGAGAGTACTTGTCTAACTTGTAACCCATGACACTGACATGTCACTATGCCATATACCTGTGACTGAGAGAGAGTTCAAACCATGAGATGAATATGTCACAATGAGTATGGTGTTCCCAAAATCCTATGTTGAGGCATGACTACATTACTTATCTGGGGTGAAGGGTGTGCATAGAACTAACTGCATTTGATAACCAGGTGCCTAAAGGTAGGGGCGAGACTGTGCCCATAGTTATGCGCTTTGGCCAGCGTGCCATAAACACCTAATGGTTGACATGGTGGGCATATTCACCATAGGGGATAGATGCAGGGTGATGTTGCTACAATGACTCCAGAACTGTTCCTGATAAGACTACTTCACTCAGAATTAACCATCAGATGTGTAGATTCATGATCCAGGCACAGATGGCTATTACCCTCAGCATTTTGAAGATGGTGAATGTGTTCCTTGGCTTGCAAGATGACATGCACCAAATGTACACTGATGTGGAGGATAGAGACAGGCAGTACACAGTGCTGCTGAGATCACTGGAGGTAAATGTTGCAACCATGAGACACACTTCATAGGCCATGCAGTCTTTGGCCATTGTAGAGTTTGGTTGTGAGGCTTTCAGCCACAGACTTCCCAAGTCAAACTCCACAGGCCACTGATATGACAATGTCACTGTCACATATGAGCATGTCACCCTCAGTCATGGGCAATTGCACTTATCAGGCTCAACACATGGGATGCCATATCAGGGTACATGCACATGGTCCCACAGATCTAACCCTTTCCTGCCACAGATGGCACTGAGACCCAACATCAGAAGCTAACATAGTTAACACTTCCAATGGTCACATTGTGGCACCTGAACCCCACCACTGAAGGATGTGTTCCCTAATCCTCCACAAACTCCAGAGTATGTGGCTACTGTGTTCATCTCACATGATCCTACCTCATATTATATTGCTGCAGTCATCCGTTACTGTGTCTCCCAACTGTAAACGTGACAATGTCTGTGCACTACCATACTTGTGGGTGACACAGTTCAACAAGGTCCCTTATGGTATTCCTGTCCAGTTGGAAATGCTCTGCAATCTGCTGGTCTGTGAGTTGGTAATATGTCAGGTTCTCTCTGTACCTCCTCTAGTGGCTCAGATTACTGTAACATGCAGCACTGTGGTCACTGGCTCTGATGTTGGCTCCCAACACATACAGCTGTGGTACTGTTACTGCTGTTCTTAACATGGATCCCATGATACACCACAAAACATAGCATTCAAAATGGGTATGTTTAGCTATGCGGCTCAGCAGATTTTTTACATTTATGAACTGCTATGCAATTCTGGGTTCCTCCACTTGCATAATTTATATAGACATTTATATTGGGTTCCTTATTTCCATATCATTATCCACTCATTAGCATGTGCAACATTATACACACATATTTTGACCATTGTGCACCACTATGTCTGCCATCAGAATCATCCACTCCATGCATATGGCTGCTAACTGCACTACTTTGATCGTTATGTGTTAACAGTCTACGAATCCCACCTTCGACCATTCTTGAGTTATGTAATTGATACCATCCCAGTTTATGTCTACCTCTCTCTCTGCTGTTCACTGGACCTTTTAGAGACCTACATTCCTCATGAATGGTGCTATACACAGCACTGTTTATAACTGGACTGCTAATAACATCTATCATATTATCTGCAAATGTAGGACTGGGCATACTTCTCAATTGTCCAGAATTTTGTAGAATGTGCAGATTTTTGCCTCATATTGTTGGTTTCTTCATCATAAAATTTACGATTTTCAGACAAATCAGTGAGGACTGAAGCCACTAAATAATGACAGACATTTGTGTTTCAGACTTCACATGCTTCATAAAATACCTGATAATGAAAAACCTCTTATTCGATTAACTTTCTAAGTTTATAAGATTCATTTAAAAATCTGTACGGCTTTTTGCCTGGAGTACCCTCATTATTTTTGGCTTTGCCCAGAATTCTTGTGCTGAGAGGTTGAGAAGTACACAGTTTAACTGTCTGGCTTTTCAAGACTGCCTTCCATGCAGTTTTTACTATCCATAGCTATTTGTTGTGACTATGACATGCTATGTTTAGACTCATTTGACTTTGTGTGCCAAATGCACTCTCCTAGAAAAAAAAAAATCAGGCATGCTTATTGGTTCAAACTTGTTCATGCGTTAAAATGCTATTATACACTTCCATTTGTATGTTGCTATGGTGACCTGATTCATCTAATTTTAATGCGTGTCTTTGTCTTCTCATTATCGAATGAAGGCAGAGCCAGAAATCACATAAGGTTTTTATTTTCCTAGGTTGGAAACCATGCATAGGTAAATGCCACACATGGGTATTAATATTAATCAGGTATTTCTCATCCCAGACAGCTTTCTTTTTTCTCAGTTGGACAGCAAAGTATTAATTTTTCAAACAAATGATCAATTCTATTTTACTAATGAATTAATAGCTGGAAATAGAGATGATTTAGTATAATGAATAAATAGGTTTTCAAGCATTGTAACTCTCAGAATACAATGTTAGCAGTAATGAAAGGAAAAAAAAAAGCCTGAACATCAGGTCAGCTTCGACAAGTCACTGATATGCTGATATGAGACAGAGGTGACACGTGGTACATGACACTAAAAACTAAGGTTTGAAAATGTGGAATGAGGACTAATGCCAGGAAAAGAAAGCCTGAGACATGAATTAATGGGTCTTTCTTTTCTTCTTGGGGTGATTAGCTACTCAATGTGATTGTGATCTATGTTAGAACTCCGTGAAAATAAATTAATGCCAATATTAATTAAGTACTGTGATGACACATATGTATTCCATTCCCTAGACCACCCCAAACAAAATGGCTGAGGACTAGTCCTGTAAAGATAAGTATAATATGGTATAATGCATATAGTATAAAGGGTTTACTATCACTTACCTGAATGGCAGTCAGTCGAATGGCTGATAGTCGAAATCACTGCTTCCAAGGGACTGGAAACCAAACTGAGAGTGGTCCACCACATTTGATTGAGCTGCATGGTGCACTCGACCTTTCAGCACTTCACGCTTCAGTGAGGAACAGGGAATTAGCCCAGTTCCTCACTATAGTGGAAACTCAGAGTTGGTATATTTAATGTACATGGGGTGTGGGGGGGTGCACAGGGGCATAGCCCCCCCCTTCAAAACAGTAGAATTAACGTACCATTGAATGTAGAGTTCAGTGGTACATTACTGTGCATAGCAGAAGGTGAGTGATGTCACCTCCTGCTATGTCAAATACATCGAGCTATGGAGTTCGATGTATTCAGTTTTGTTGTGGGCTACTATTTGGAATTTCAGATCCAACATTTAAGGTCAACATTGTACACATTCGACCGATGTTGATCTGACATTCCCATAGTAAACTGTATAAAGTAGTAGGAACCTCATGGAGAAAACATATTCTGCTATGAATCTTTTGAGAACCAGATAAGGAGTGCTTAGATATTTCTGAATGATGCATTAGGGGGATTTATCTCTACATTGCACTTAATAAGAACAGATGGTTGATAACACAATATGGAGAACTCACAATAAGTTCATAGGTTCATAGGTGCGTACGAGGCTAACAACCACAGAGGACTTTTGAAGCTTAGCTATGCATCCCAAATCTCTGACAAGTTCCAGTACCCTTGATAAGTAAAATCTGGGGCTTGGGAGATAAAACATTTACAAACAGGGGCCTGGGCGATAAAATGTTTACCGGCTGCTTGTGTTCATTAGACACATAGGTGCCAAACCATAGATGAATTTCCTGTTCCCCATCCAGTTGTCCAAGTTACAGTTGAATTGGGGTAGGGAGAAACTCTGCTTCACATGGATAGAGAGTCTGTTCCAGAGAAGGGTTAGTATCTGGGATACATACCTTTCTTTACAGCAGGTCCTATTTATAACACAGGCAAGGTTTAGAACAGGTAATTCTGGTGCTGTTTGTTTTGTGGATATGCAGGAGGTGCAGATCTACAGAAAGCATAAAAAAAGAGTACAGTCTGTTGTCATTAACTGCCATAAGCCTTCCTTACAATGCTCTTGTTAATAAGTGGGAAATTTATTTGCAATGCTACTACAGGTATCTGAAACATAATTATGTTTCAGCGTAGTTTACTGAATCTCTTAACCCAAATTATGTTTTCACTGATAAATATCCACATGGGGCAACCCTGCAATCTTCCTTGGTGGGGAGGTGACTCCTCATTACCTCCAAACTAAATACAGCTCACACTGCTGTTCATAATACCTCAGACTTGGTTATGTTTTCATAGAGGGGATTATGTGTGATTAGTAAAGCAGAGTCAGTGAACTGCATTTCACCAAACTGCTCAACAGTTATTTGTCTTACTCTCAAAAGTATTTTCTCGTGGCTGCAGATTTGCATATTAGAGCACCATTATATTTTATTGTAAGCCAAGTTACGCAAACAGCATTATTATTAATATAAATGCAGCATTGTTCCCATAATTGTTTACTTCCAGTGTTGTCTCCCTCTTCCAGTGCCACTATCTGTATGTGTAAAGAATTTTAGAATTAAGATAGAAAGAAAGTCATGAAGTACAGTAACTAGAACAGAGGATAACTTCTTCTTTCAGCTTTTCCCGGTTAAGGGTCACCACAGCGGATCACCTGTCTGCTCATGATTTGCAGTGGAGTTTTATGGTGTTGAGTTGCCAGCCTGGCACCCAACCTTCCACGGAAAGCACACACACACTCACATCTAGGGCCAATTTAGAGTGTCCAATCCATCTACAGCATGTCTTTGGGATGTGGGAGGAAACCGGAGCACCTGGAGGAAACACACGCAACCACAGGGAGGACATGCAGACTTCGCACAGAAGGCACTCTAGCTGAGGATCGAACCAAAGACCCTCTTGCTGTGAGGCAGCAATGCTAACTGTTCAAGGTTCTAGCACTTCGACATTTACGGGTCGACTATTATGTTTTCGATTACGTTAGTATTCAATAACGTAATAAAGACCCAGTTATCCATGGAGCTGAACATTTAAGTTATTTTGAAAGACTAAAATATCTGAACTTGTGTCTTATACAGATATTCAAAAGGAGACGTTATTCGGGTATATAGAGCATTTAGAGATAACTATCTCTGGGAATGTTAGGGGTTAGCAAAAAGCAGTAGAGAATCATCAGACAACCTATGTAGAAAATTCTATAGGAACGAGAAGTGTACTAATTGATTCTTTGAGACAGTAGCTGACACATGGGACAGACTAACAAATTACATTAAAACAAGCACTAGTTTAAATATTTTAAGAACAGCCTGGACACTTATTATGGGAACAACTTTTGGTAAATTGGCAGGCTAGAAGGGCAATATTGCCCGGGCTTGAAATTTTTGTATATATGTATTACAAAAAAAGTTTAAGTTGCTGGCATGCTTTAAACCAGCAAAACTCATTAGCTAATAAAACACTGTCATTCACTAGTATAGTAAAAAAAATGGGCTTTAAAAGCTAAACAATCAATACAATAGAAAGGGAATAAGGATAACTATAGTCAGCCATAATAGTGACACCTCATGTTGTAATCAGCTGACGTGAACAAGTAGGACAAAAGTTATATCATTCAACTACTTACACAAAAAACTTAAGATATTATGGCTTTATGAGGAGGGAAAGTTAGGTAGGCCTGTTAGTATATTGCTAGAGTGCATTCATAAGGATGGCACATTATTTCACATCTTAGACAGTTCCCTAGGGAAGTCACAGGGGTGCCACACTGCATCACCCATATAGGTATATTGGTGATTTCACAGATGGGTCATTGCATATTTTTGTTTGTCTTTTGGATTGCCTCATAGGATCATATGAAGTTACTAGGCTAATGGCCGCAGGGCCCTTACAAGCCTAGCCAAGTTCAGCCCTTCTTTCCCTGATCAGCACCTATTGCCCCTGTCCAAGACAGACACAGGTGGAACCCCTGGGGTGAATTTATGGTTATCCATCCAATCATCCAGATTGCACTTGAAGAGGCCCAAAAAGGTGCTCTGCTTTACATGAATTGGGAGTCTGTTTCACAGGTGTGGTAACCTCTGGGAGACAAATCTGTCCCTCTAGCAGGTTCTATTAACGTCACATGCCAGGTTAAGTTCTTTAGAGTGAATAACCCATGAGCCATTGGACTTACAGATATGCAGCATTTCCCATATAGCAGAGTCAGAGATTGCCTTATACACAAGACAGAGATAGCCTCTGAATAGTCTGTATGAAACAGAATAAAGTGACAGTGATTTCAGCCGATCCACATAGGACAGATACTGAAGGCCTTGAATTCTTCTTGTGAGGAAGTTTTGTGGTCTCTACAATTGCTGCAGGTGCTAGAAAAGGAACACATACCAAAAGGGGCATTGTACTAAATTATTGGCCTGATTAGGGAAGAGTACAGGGAGGTTATAATCTCTTTTTTTCTGGAGGCAATGCCCTTACTTATGAGATGAACAATGTAGAATGCCCTTCTTCCCATTGTGGAGACATGATAATCAAAGGTAAGGTTGCTGTCAACCTGTGTGCTCAGGTGTCTCATCACTGAGTGCATGCTTAGGATGTTTCTGTTGATGTGGTAGTTAGCCAGAACATCGCTCTTACCGAATGGAATGATAATATATTTTTTTGCATTGAGTTTAAGGCCATGACTTTGGCACCAGTCATTTGTTTGTGTAAGACCCTCTTGCAGGATGTTGACATTGTTTGGGGACTCTATGACTGCTGCAGCAAAAATCCAAAACCTAGAAAAGTAGGGATAGCAGAAAACACTTTTATTCTAATACAAAGTATAAGATCACAAACAAAGTATAAGATCACAAAATTTCGGGATCAACCCTTCTTTGGTGTGTACTGGGTCTGTTGTTGGAGGTGGATTCCCCTATTTTGACTGTATGGGTTCTACCAGTAAGCCAGTAAGTGACCCACCTAAAGATATAAGGGTTGATACCTAGCTGGGTGAGTTTGTCAATAATGCCTGAGCAGGGAATAGTGTCAAAAATCTTGGCCAAGTCCAGGTAGGCTGTATGTACAGTTTCCTTGTCATCCAGGGCTGTGGTGACTGTCTCAAAGAAATTCACCAGGTTTAACAGGCATGATCTCACTTTGACAAATCTAAACTCAGTAGGGTTAAGTGTTTGGAGATTACCTATATCTTTGTTGATAAAGTCCATGATGATTCACTCTATGGCCTTGCAGATAAGGCTAGTCAGGTTAATAGGTCTATAGTTCCCAGGGTCAGTGAAAGCACCATCTTTGGCAAGGGAATACCAGTGTCTGTTTTCCATTCAGCTGGGATGAAGCCGGTGCTTAGAATATGATTGAAAAGAGTACCCAATGGTGTTGCTAGTTCTTGTTGGAGCCCATGATGTAGGATGCAGCCTGAGATGTTATCATGTCCCATAGATGCTGTGTTTTTGGCCTTAGAGATGTTGTATGCGACCTGATTTTTAGAGAAACAAGGTGGGGAATAGGTGGAAGGAATGTCATGCGGTATATGTGGTGGGGACAGTGGGGTGAAGTTTTCACCGAACCTGTTTGCTAACAGGTTTGCTATGTCCACAGGCTCAGTGTATGTGGTATCATTAAATACCAGTTCGGCACATATCTGGGTCTTACCTTTTAGGCTACAGATGTAACTACAGAATGCCTTATGGCTGTCCTTAATTGAGGATGATAATTTACATTTGTAGTTTGCTTTGCAGGACTTCACAAGAAGTCTTATTTGCTTGTTTAAGCTGAGGAGGGAGTGTTTCCAGTTTAAGGTATGCTCCCTCTTACTTTTGGACAACAATTTCTTCCTCTTATTGTAAAGCCTGTTAATGGCAATTGTCTATTAGGCAGGTTTGCTCTTCCTTGAAGAGCTTGTTTTGGTCCTATGAGGTACAGCCACATCAATGCAGTTATACAGGTGTTTGTAAAAAGCATTGGTGTAGGACTCAACATAGTTGCCAGTTCCATCTGTGTGGGGAGGTGCAGTGAAACTATTTATACCATCCCTTAGAAGGATATAATCTGCTTTGGAGATGTTTTTTAGTTTAGTTGTTGCTAGGAGGGGGTCAGGTGTGACAGGCACTTCGAATGAGACTGATATGTGGTCAAATCCGACAAGGGAAGTCCTCACAATGGGGATACTACAGTGGTCCCCCATATTGGTAAGCACCAGATCCAGGATGTAGTCGCCCCTATTTGGGGTGTCCACCAGCTGGTCCAGGGTGTTGGAGTTAATGAACTCAAAGAACCTTTGGGCAAGTGAGTTTGAGCACAAGTAATTTACCCAGTCAATGGATGGGTAATTAAAATCTGCATCACCGCAGCCACCCACTAGAACAGAGGAAATCAAAAGGCATAAAAGTACAAAGCGAGAAGGGAAAAAACAATAGGAGAGTGGTGCATGTGTAAATGAAAGATTAGGATGAAACAGCAAATGAATGAGTAATAGTTATAATAAAAATAACACAATAGGTAGATGTACAGGAGTGAAATCTTCTTCTTCTTTCGGCTTTTCCCGGTTAGGGGTCACCACAGCGGATCATCTGTCCGCTCATGATTGGCAGTGGAGTTTTACGGTGTCGAGTTGCCAGCCCGGTGCCCAACCTTCCACAGAAGGCACACACACACACTCACACCTAGGGCCAATTTAGAGTGTCAAATCCACCTAATGCATGTCTATAAACTAACTAGCCCTATAGCACAGAGGCATGGCAGCTGTATGTGCTGGTAGTGACCTGAGTTTGACAATGGACTCAGACTGCTGGTAGGGTTGGTGGGGAAGGGAGAATTGGATGAAATGGCCAATAATCTCCTATCATGGGGAGAGGGTTTGAGGAATCCTGATGTCTGGTGGCCAGGAGCCTCACAGGACATTTCATTTTTTGCAAGGAGCAGTTACAACGTATGGATATCATTGCACTGGTCACTCTCACAACTATGGTAAATGACAAGCTGCTGCTTCAAAGATGGCATCAGATCCCTCATTCCCTAGGCCTAGTAGAGGTTTGCTGCTGAGGTCAAGCTACTGAGGAGTCAGGTGGCCCACAAGCCAAAGGATTACAGCTAAGGTACCAGGTGAAGAACAGTTGGAGGATCTAGGGATGGGCAAGTGAGGAAGCAGGGGAAGATCATCCAAAGGCTGTACTGGTGGGGGAGAGTAAAAAAAAAAGAAGAAAAAGAAAAAAAGAAATTAAACTGCAATCTACAAAAATAAAATGTACAATCATAGTTGCAAAGGTAATGAGATGGGGCCCATAGATATTACATTCAGAGTTTGAGACCAAATTTCAGAAAATGGCCATGATGTTGTCCCAGAAACAGAGATCTTAAGTTTATAATCCCAACAGAGACAGTTGGTCACATTTATGTCAGTATGTGATTAGTAACAGAAGACTTATGTTTCTCAATGCTATAAACATAATAAAAAAAATGTCAAAACATATTTTTAAAGAAACAAATTATGTATGTATAACAGTCATGAATATATAGAATTTATAAAAGGTAGCCCTTTTTAGTTTTGGAATTGTAAAAAAGTGCCAAGTATGGTGTGACCTCTGGACCAGTAATCAAGGAGACTCAATCCTCACCACTGGCACCTATGGGGAACATTCACTGGGAAGATAACAGGTACACACACAGTATCTCCAGATGCAGCTCTCTGCATCAAGCACAATCATGCACAATTTCCCTTAAGAGCACACAGGGAACACCGTCAATCCAGGGGCTGGTTCCTCTCTCTTTCTCCAGATCCCTAATAAGACTCCACAGTGGCACAGCTATAGAGTTGAGTTCCTAGCCAGGGTTCCAAGCCAAGTCCTCCAATATTCTCTTTCTCGGTCCAACCAGTGGTTTGTGTCCCTACCCAAGTAGCTGAAACACACACTCTTTAAGATTTGATTTGCACACACACACACACACACACACACACACACACACACACACACACACACACACACACACACACACACACACCTGGGAAAGTCTGGCACAGGTTTACTAGCTATCCCCCCTTTTGCCCAGACTATAAGGTAGTTATCACTGTCACCAGAACCCCTCGCCAGCTACTTTAAGGCCATTAGCAAATGGTTCCAATTTTACTGCGTAATATTAATATTAATACTAATACAAATGGCAGTTTGACCATGAGCAAGGCTATAAGGAGTGGCCCACAGAGTGTCACTAAATAATTATGCAAATACTCACAAAACTTAAACATCTCTACAAAGATCAGCCACAATGAAGGGTTTAAATATATTTAATAATAAATAATAAATGAAGAGTTTAAATATAATAATAAATAATAAAAGAACAAGACAGTACCAAATATTTATTCACAGTGACATCAGAGTTCAAAATCACAGGAAATATATAAAATAACAATGAAGGACAGACTTAGACAAGTAAAGAAAAACAATATCTAAACTAAGCATCACTATATTCCGGATTGAATCTAAGAGAATTATACTATTCTCTAATAACTCACTTGGGCAAGGCAAGATGAAATACATGAGCAGTCTCTCTAGTCAACCCCTAAACAAAATACTCTGTCTCACTAAGAGACTTCTCAAAATAATATCTAAAATATTACTGTGAAGACCTACCACTGGACTAGTAATCAAGGAACCTCAATCCTCATCACTGGCACCAGTGTGGGGGAAGTACACTGGGAGGATGACAGGTACACACACAGTATTTTCAGATGCAGCTCTGTGCATCAAGTGCAATTTTTCTTAAGAACACACAGAGACCACAGTCAGTCCGGGGCTGGTTTCTCCCTCTTTCTCCAGATCCCCAGTAAGACTCCCCACTGGCACAGCTATAGAGTTGAGATCTCAGCTGAGTGGCCAAGCCAAGACCTCCAGCACTATCTCAGTCCAACCAGTACTTCATGTCCCTGCCCAAGTATCTAACACATACACTCTTTGAGGTTTGATTTACACACACACACACACACACACACACACACACACACACACACACACACTCGGGAAAGGCTGCCACTGGTTTACTAGCTATGCACCCTTTTGCCCAGATGAAAAGGTAGTTATCACTGCCACCAGCCAACTCCTTATCAGTTACTTTAAGACCCTTAACAAAGGGTGTCCAGTCTTACTGTGTATTTACTATTAATACAAATGGTAGTTTGACCAAGAGCAAGGTTATTAGGAGTGGCCCACAGTGTCACCAAATAAATATGCAAGTACTCTCAAAACTTAAATATGTCTGACAAAGATCAGCCACAATTAAATGTTTAAATATATTTAATATTAAATAATACAAGAAAATAGTATATATTCCAAGTGACTTCAGAGTTCAAAACTACAGGAAATATTTAAAATGACATTGCAGAACAGTCTCAAATGAAAACTATCTAAACTAAACTTCGCTATATTCCTGACTGTATCTAAGAGAGCTACTATACCCTAGTTAACTTACCTAAGAGAAAGGCAGATGTGGTGAACAGATCTTCTAGTTGTTGTCAGGTCCAAGACAGAATACATAATGCTCTCTCTCTCTCAGAGACTTTTTAAATTAATATCTCAAATAATGCTGGGATAGCTTGCAGAATAATATCATTTCTTGTCAGCTGACTCTATCCCAGATGAAAACCCCACTGCTAGAAGCTAGCAGTATTTAGCATCTACCTGTGAAAATGCACAGACCTCAGATTTCTGGCAGATGCTGAAAGTCATAAAACAATTGTAGTAATTAGTTCACTCTGAAGACAATACAGAGAGCTCCATAGTATAGACATTCTGTCTCTAGCTGCCATAAAATAATTTAATTTCAGCTATTTTTCTGAAGTTAGTCCTGTATTCCAGTTTCCACTATTAAAATATATACATGTAAACAGTTACAATAGTGTATGTACATTTCTGTTCTCCTCCAGCAGGGCACAGTGTGGATAGATCTTTAAGCTCAGTACTTTACAAAATACCTTTTTTTAACACACGTCTTTATACCAGTTTGATATACACATGACATACAGGTCTAATACATTTGCAAAACAAGCATCTTATATAGAAAATATTGATATTCACAAATTACATATATTTATTTACAAAATTCCAGGTAACTGGGCTGGCAGTGTCTCCTTCTGTCACACTTCTCAATGCACGTCTGTACAAACCTTGTTTGATATACACATGAAATACAGTTCTAATACAGTTGTAACACAAGCATCTTATACGAATCATGTTGATATTCACAAATGACATATAATTATGTACAAAATTCCAGATAGCTGGGCTGGCAGTATCTCCTTTTGTCACAATTACTTCTGGGATAGCTTGCAGAATGACATCACTTCTGGTCATCTGACTTCTACTTCCCATTGTAAACCCCCATTGCTGGAAGCTGGCAGGATTTAGCACCTACCTGTAAAAATACACACACAAGGGCTTTTGCTCAGATCTGTGGCAGGTGCTACAAGTAATAAAACAATTTCATACTTCCACACTTCCAGAGTAGTAATTAGTTCACCCCAAAGACAATGCAGAAAGCTTCCTAGTACGTACTTTGTGTCTTTGGCTGCATTGAAACCTGTGTGGTAGCATCTTTATGGCCTAACCCATAAAGTGATTTAATTTCAGATATGTTTTAAAGTTTGCTGGACTGAGGTTAACCTCCTGTCTTCCAGTTTCCTCTATTAAAACATATACATTTAAACAGTTACAATAGTGCATGTACCTTTCTGTTCTCTCCAATAGGGCACATTGTTGATACATTTTAAACACAAGCACTTTACAAATACATTTTCAACACAAACATTTGTACAAATCAGTTTGTTATACACATGACATAAGGTTCTAATACATTTGTAACACAAGCATCTTGTATAAATCAGTTTGATATTCACAAATGACATATAATTATTTTCAGAATTCCAGTTAGCTGCGCTGGCAGTATCTCCTATCATCACATATGGCAAACACCATAAAATGTTATTGCTTGTGGTTTAAGATAGAGAAAATAGGGTTCATTTTGTAGTTACCTGAAAGTCAAGTAAAAAGTTAGGTACACATCAATGTAAAACAAAGGTGTGGGAACACAACTCTAGTGAGGAAAGAACCATTACATCGGGAGGACTCTGAAAAGCATAAGCAAATTAGTAACAGGAAGCCCAACCAAACTTCAATTATAACCAAATAAAAGGCTAATTCTAGAAAATATATGCAAATTAGTAGCAGGGTAGCTCAACCAATAGGGAAGCCTCAATTATGACTAATTAAAAGGCTAATATGAAAATCAATCACAATAACTGCTCCACCCACACCCCTTTGTTGAAATTAGGATAAAAGTGCAATGCCTTAGCCTGTATTACTGTAAGTTTTTCTTGATCTGGTGAAGTCTATAAGAAAAAACACTAATCAGAATAAAGTTTCTTTAAATGAATACTCATTCAAGGTGACTTATTTTTGAGGATTTAATGGGATCTAATATGAAAACTTCTGAACTTCCAGATAGAAGCTAAGACTTATACTCCATCCCAAACCCTTGGGCTACTCCCTTTAGAATATGTTTCACACTCAGGATAGAAGAGGTCCTGCAATTCCAAATGTTGGGTGGATGGGGGGAGTTGGATCACAATAGCTGGGTTAGGTCACAATAGCTGGGCTAAGTTGGTTTGTGGGAGACAACAGTGGATCATTTTTTTTTCATTAAGATACTGGTAAAGACAGCACATAGGAAGAGGACATTAGCGTTGTAATGGTCTGTGGTCTCACAGATATAAGCCTTGATTACTAGGCTGATCAAAACAAATAGATCAAGTTCCCCATAGAAGGAAACAACCTGGAAGTCCTCACATTTCCAGTACCATGAACTCTGTTGTGTGATCAGATAAGGTAGCAAGAGAGGGATCAAAACTCAGAGTCCTCTAAATGTAAAATGACAGAAGCCAGTACTCGAACCTCCCTTGTAAACCTCCAGATGTAGTAAAATACCTTTTATCTTAATTTACTGTGTTATCTCTTAAAGGCTGAGTGCTGAAGCACTAAGACTGCTATTAAAGTTTTTCATTGGCCATTGTTTTGGTTGTTTATTTTTACTTTATTTCATTTTACTTTGTGGTTTAGTTAAAATAGCTTTTCCCCGTGTGTGTAGGATGAGCTAGGATAACTATAGGCTAATTTCAATAGTTTCATGCCCCCCAGTGGTCTTTTAGTGTCTAGTTCACCTGTCATGTCAGATGTGAGCTGTATCTTTAAGTCTGTTGTAGTAATCCTCTCTCATCTTACAAAGATAGTGGTTTTATGACTACTGAAGTCTTCGGGTGCCCTGAAATACTAAGTAAAAAAGCAGGTGAGATCTAAGTTCATGTTGTATATCCTACGTGCTAGAAAAATGATCCACCTACCTGACCCATATTTACAGGAAGCTGTGACCTCTTAACCCAACAGCATAAAATGAACAGATTTGCAACTTTTTTAAATAATGTGGTTCATTGCTTGAATACAATGCCCTGTCAGACTGCATACAAAGGGCCTGGTGTCTCCTCAACAGCACAGTTTCTGGCAGAAAAATGATGTATTATGTGCTTCTGTTACTGGCAGTGATTAAACCCTAATGGTGCAAGAGAAAGCACTGAACTATTAGGCTTGTATTATTCTTCTGGTACTACTCACCTGTCTTTGATGGTTTGCAGTAGTTTCAGAGGCATGTGTAAGAAATTCAAAGGCAAACTTAGAAATCATGCTGTAAATCAACTGAATAAAATACAAGTGTATCTTACTGAGATAATGGGTAATTGAATCCAGAGCTTTTGTAAACAATCCTGTATTGGTTAGCGATTGACTGTGCAGTAGCCTGGTAAGAGAAGATTTATTTTGATTTATGTTTTATTTTTTACCACTGTTTTTCACTGTTTTGTAGGAAGAAAGGGCTAGCTTGTAGGCACTATTTACTTTGATTTATATTTTCTTGGTTTACCTCTAATTTTCAATTTGTTGTTATAAAGTAATAGGTTTTAGACAGGCAAACTCTAGCCATCCCAAGGGGTATAGTCATCTATAAATTCAAACAGAATGCAGAGAGGGCAATCCAGAGCTTAATTGAAATAATCCTGTGTTATTTTGTAATTTGTTGATCTTCGCTGTTAAAAAGCGGTACATCTGCCAGAGATAGTGAGCAGTAGTTTCTGCATGCATTTGCACAGGATATGAAGGAATTCCAGCTTTTGTGCAACTTGCACAACTGGTACAGTCAGAGCAATGACTTTATTCTACTTAATTTAATTAAAACAAAACCAGGTAAAACCACCAGAACTGGTATGCAATATTAAAATAAAAATGACCAGGTAGCTCAAGACTCACAAGAACAAAGTGCTTTAATACTAGAAAATTAAAAACCCACAGTTAAACGCTTTTGTCATTCTTGACATCATCAAAACCATTGAAAAACATGATAAACTATAATTATGACATCATCACCCCCCCTACAGTAACCTAAAGACTCTTAGCTCTTCCAACAAAGTACTAGTGCAGACTGTTAGAACCAGCAATTCAGCAGGTACATCACTATTCTCTAACTCTGTCAGAAACAACTGGAACCTTCTTCCTGCGGAACTCACCAATGACCCCCTCCTTACCCCAATTCAAAACATCTCTTAAAAAATACCTCCAAATGCATTGGCTTTGTCCCTGTACTAACCTTAACCCCAAACTGACAGAATCTGTACATGTGAGCCTCACAAGAGTATGTCAGTGACCCACTAACCATTTACAACTTTGTATAACTCTCTCCTATGGAAAGAATGAGAAAGATTTAACTTTTTTCTTTCTTAGATAACTAACTAGCAACCGATCCGGTGAGTATGTGACTTAAAATTGTACCTGCCTATATATATATTGTTAAAATTAATATGTGACTTGAAATTGTCCCTATCTATACATATTTTAAAATTTCCATTTTTTGTAATTTCACTGTAATACTTTTTCACTGTAATTATACTAGTATTTAGTAATGTAGTTATGTACACCTGAAGCTTTTCTCCCCGGGCCACAGCTGAAAATGGGCCTGTATCCAGTCAGATTTTCCCGGTTAACAAATGTAAAATAAAATCATAATAAATAAATAAATGCAAACCAATAAAAAGTGAATTCAAAACACACCCCCATTATATACACCAATCCCAAGCCAAGCAAATATACAATAAACCAAACAAAGGTCATACATAGTAAGCCAATCAAGGGCCAAATAAAGTAAAGCCCTCCCAATTTACTGAAGGATGTAGTAGTTGTCAAAATATAGGAAACAAAGTAAAAATACATTATAGTTTCAAAGCCCTATTTTTCAATGCACCGGCAATCGATATTGAGCCATTAAGACTGGGATAATTTGTGTTATCCATCCAGAGTTGCCAGGTCATTTCCCAGTGTAATAAAATGTACTTCCAGTCCCCTGTAGATGGACCCACTTCAATTTGCTCCAACACATAAAATTTAAATTTTACAAAATTCACACATGTTGAAACGTGCCATGGCTGTCTTTTTTGAAAATACTGTAGGTGTGCTGATAGATCCTTTTGTTCAAGGCATTGTTGGTTTTACCGATGTAAAATGCAGGGCATGATGCACACGATGCCAAGTACACGACTTTAGCAGAACAGCTATTGTATGAGCCTTGTACTGCCCATCTGTTAATTAAATCAGAAAGGGCCCTTCCAAGTCAGAGCCAGCAAATGAACATTAGTGGCATCGTACACATTTGGAGGTCCTAGGAAGTACGTGCCCCTGCTGTTTCCTTGTTTTTTCCAAAATTCTTTTGATGTTGGAACAGTTTTTAAAAGTAATTATAGGGCGCTGTTCAAACCATGTCTTCAGGGTTTCATCACAATGTAAAATATGCGAGTTTCTATTTAAGATGTCCCTAATGTTTTTCAAATCCAGTGCATAGTGTAGTACCATATTGCTAGTATAATTAAAGTTTGAAGCAAAGTTGGGGGCCTTATTTGCCTCGAATGTATTAGACTGCATACCTCTTCTAATAATGGCCCCATATTTGTCATGTCTCTCCTGTGTTACAAAATTACACATTTCTTCAGTAATATTTGTTGAGCACCACTTGTTTAACAAACTTATATTTTAGTTTTTTGAATTCTTTAAAGCAGGTTTGATCATCAGAAGTGAGTCTAGAGATACGAATAAACTGACTTTTGACCACATCTTTTTTCTGAAGTGGGTGGTTATTCTGGAAGTGCAAAAAGGTATTACAGTAAGATGGTTTTCTGTAAATTGATGTTTCCACCTGTCCGTTTGAACCTTTCTTTACCACAACGTCAAGAAAATTCATAGGGTCAAGGTGTAAGTGGTGGGTGAATTCAAAAAATACAGATGTAAACTGAAGGTGTTGGCAAACTCATAAATCTGTTTCTTATCTCCAGTCCAGATGAAAAAAATAGCATCCAAATAATGATAGTAACATGAACAATGTTTAAAAACATACAATTTAAACACAGAATCAATCTCCCATTTCAGAAATACTGTATTAGCCACAACTGGGGCATATTCGGCCCCACTGCAACACCACAGAGCTGCTTGTAATGTTCACCTTCAAAAGAGAGGAAACCGTTACCATGTACTAACTCCATAAACTCTGTAACAAGTGAAATGTCACTAGCAAGCATGGCCCTATGTTTAGATATAATTTCATTAAACACTGGATGCCATCTTCATGTGGAATAGCAGTAAAAAGATTCTTGCTATCACATGTGACAAAAAATGGGATTCACTGACAACAACTTGCCTGAACTTATCCAGAAAATCCCAGGAGTCGTTGATAATGTGAGAAATATTGTTAAACAGGGTCTTTAACTTATGGTCCACAAATTTAGCCATTGGTTCTGTGATTGAACCACCTGCAGAAACAATTGGATGTAGTGGTGGATCCACTGTGTTGGAATGTATCTTGGGTATCCCAAATATTTTAGGGTTACCTGGATGATGAACTTTAAGAAAATCATAAATGCCCAAGAAATAGAATCAAAAAGAAGCAACTCATTGAGATGTATATTGATAGCTCTATAGGCTATATTGATCTCATTGATGGATACAATCCTGTAAGTTCATTCGTCATTGAGGAGTAAATGATTCCTATCTGAATAGTCCATGGAATCCATAATGACCAATCCCCTATCCTTGTCAGGTTTCATGCAGCATATATTGATGTTGTGGGTAATAGTATTTAAAATATCACACTCTTGTTTGGTCAAGTTGTAACATCTGTTTTTACACCTGCCATTCATTAGACATCTGACATCTCATTCGCAAGTTTTTCTTCAAAATGTTAATTTAATATTTAGTTGTATATTGTTTATGTGAATTTTTTCACAGAAGTTGATTTAAAATATGTTTGAATTCTGTGGTAACTCTTTTTGATTATCCTTTTCTTAGAATTCTTTATTCATTTGCAGATGAAAATGGATTCCTTAAATGAGTATGCCATTAATGATTTTCCAAAGCACAAGTATCTTGTACAGTGTGCTAAATGCTATGTATATGTAAAGGTAGCACCTGATAACACTGGTGATGTGTGTTCCTCATGTCAAAAGTTGAATGATTTGCTTACCATTATTAGTAGTAAAGGTTTACTATCAAAATGCAGAATTGAAGTTTGGCGAATACGGGAATGCCAAAAATGTGCTGACCTATTCCTGCATTGCAGAACTACAATTTTATGAGCGTTCTATGCAGCGAATGCCACAGTGCGCTTGCTCATATGTGGTCGAAGATAAGACTAGAGATCTTGGTACAGTGTGGATCGGGAATTTACCCTTTTCCTCGCTGTATTGCCATCACAGAGTTGGAATATATATTTTGCAGGGGGATGGGGGATGGAGAGGGGCTTGCCCCCCTGCAAAAATGTGTCTTTAAGTGATTCATACTGCTGAAAAACAGGTAGGTGTAAGTGGCAGCATGTATAATTAACAATATCAAAAATGCTGAATTCTATATTGTCGGTAGTTTCTTTTCAACATTATTATCTAATTAATATTCCGAATGTCGACATTTCAGCACAATAGTTTGATAAAATTTTTTGTGGCATTTGGGATTTTCATAATAAACTGTAGTAAGTCTAGACTTACTGATGACTTTTGCACTTGTGCAATTGGCACGGCTTGGAGAACTGTTGTTACATATACTAATGACTGGACTGATGAGGTAAATAATCTTACGCAAAGAGCAAATAGAACACACTTAGCAAAGGATGTGTCTATTGCCAGTAAAGATCACTCAACCCCTATTGATCAAAATAATACCACTGACAACTTTGGACTTGTGGATACAAGTATTAAGCAATCTGAGAATTCAGAGAATATAGACGAAAATAAAAAAGGAAAGGGTGAAGTTGACAACAAATAGCAAGGAAGAAAAGAAACTCATTAATGTCTATAAAGCAAAGAGAGTACATATTAAAAAGGACACCGATTTGTTATGTAACACACAGATTACAGGAAGGATAATATTTTTCTACCAGAAAACCTTCAGTCTACAGAAAAGGACATCATTTTTCTAAAAGAGAATGTAGAAAAAAGAGGCAAGGGTGGAAAGGAAGTAATCAAAACTGAATGTAGAAGGCTTGGAAAACATTACTGTAAGAAAAAAGAGGAGAAAGAAAGAAGCTGACAACATGGCTCAAGCTGTGGATGTACAAAGGCAGCTGGATGAGAATTTTGTGTTTGGAAATGTATAAGCAGTGAAGGCAATGTGATTAATAAAACTAATGATTATAGGTTCATAGGTTCATAGGATGATACTAGGCTATTGGCCTGGAGGGTCTTATAAGCCTAGCCAAGAATTTCACCCATACTCCCACAAAGTCAGCACTTGTTTTCCCTGTCCAGCAGGGACACAGGTAGGATCCCAGGGGTATATTTTCTGTTTCCCATCTGGTCGTCCAGGTTCCTCCTAAACAGGGCTAGTGAGGTACTCTTCTTGACATGGAGAGGGAGTCTGTTCCACAGGTGGGGGAGTCGCTGGGACACAAATCTATCCTGCCAACAAGTTATCAATTGTTACAATTAATCCTTTGTAACAATTAATAGAACAGATATTATTGAATTAGAAGGTGAAGATTTGTCAGATCTGGTCAAAAAAGATATTGTTGCAGTTGGAGATTCAGTTATTAGAGGAAATGATAAGGTAATGAACATCAAATAGTGTTATGCTTGCCAGGAGCAAAAATAAAGGATGTGAGACAGGCCATAGAATGTCTTATTGTTAGGAAGCATGACTCTGTTTTTATTCACATTGGTACAAATGATCTCATCCATAAATACTCTCTCACTGTTAACAGAGAACTTGCAGCCCTCTTAGATAGCACATTTAGAAAGGAAAGTCACGTCATTGTGAATGAAATGATTTTTTGGGGTAAATACTTAAATGAAAAAAATGTTCTGTTTTAAAAAAAATGGAAATGTGTAGAGCTTCCGAGCCTAATTTTGGGCCCGTGTTTAGACAGGATGACATGCATTTGTCAAGATCAGGGAAGAGAACTTTTGCATCAGACATTTTGCAATACTTGAGAAACACAAAGCAGTATTTTTGCCTGATCAAAAATTAACAGTTCACAGATAGCAACATTTGATGCATCTCTGATGGCTGTTGATGTTAGGAGCATTGATAATATTTTTTTAATTGGAAAATTTGCTACATTCTCACAAAAAAAATGATGTTATTGCTTGTGAAACATGGTAAAGAACAATAACTGTAAACCAGTTCTATCAGGGTATAACTGTTTTTACTGTAGCATGCATATCTCTCAACTTCTTAGAGCAAAAAATCTGGACAAAGCCTAAAAAAATGATGGGGTCAAATAGGGACAGATTTTAAATCTTGCTCTTAACAACTTAGAAAGTTGATAGAATAACAGATTTTGCATTAGCATGAATTTTCTGAAAGATGTGGTGTCTTAAACTCAAATATTTGTCATTATTTAATGATTTCAATCCTCAGCTATTTGCCAGATAAGTACAGATTTTAGGAGGAACACACTAAAAATAGGAGGCAAAAATCTGGACATTCTGCGAAAATCTGTACAGCTGAGAAGTGCCAGACATTTTAACAAAATATCGGGTGAATGTGTTATGATATGGGATTAAAGTTTAAGAGTCCTGTGATTATTATATGTTCAGTGATAATACCAATACTGTAGGTTGTGTAACTGTGTCAATAAAGACAACCCTAGATAGAAAGGCAAAGGTAATAGAATGGGAAGAGGCCAAGAATTCATTTGGAGTGCAGGTTAGAGATTGCCTTCCCTATCAAGGATTGATATCAGAGTATAGGCAAAGAGAAAGAAATAGGGTGCTCCTAAATGAAAGACCAGCACTGGTAGAGTTTTTAACATAATCTAGAACAGAAGCTGACATTAAAAAAGGAATAATTAATAAAGCATATAAAATACTGCATGATAATTATAAGAATCAATCAGAGGAGCGTAGAAAGATTGGGAAGAGAGAATGGATAAGGAATTCATAAAGAGAAAATGGGGGGCTATATGTATATCTCACAAATATGCAACAAAGTCTAGAAGATTTAGGATCTTTGGAAGTGTTTACATAGGTATTTTTATACCCCAAGTAGACTCCAAAGAATTTTTCCTCAGCTAGATAGCAAATGTTGGAGGTGTGACGGGCAAGAAAGAGGTAGCCGGGAACATACTTTTTGGGAGGGCAATGAGCTGGCAGACTTTAGAGATTCCCTGCAGACCACTCTGTTGGAGATGCTGGGTGAGCAGATTGGAATGACTGGGGAGATGATTTTTTGAGCTATGATACAGAATTGGAATTGCCTAGACATAGTGAAGCCTTGCTGAGTCTACTTATGGTGGCTGCCAAAAAAAACAATTACTAAAAAATGGAAATCAAAGTCTAAACCAACTATACTAGAAGCAGTGAATATAGTTACAGAGATAAAACAACTGGAATTGGGATCTTTAGAAAAGGGAAGGAGCAAACTACATAGGAAAAATGGGAATTGTGGGAACAATATATGCACAGCAGGAAAGAGGTTTAAGAGGCAGGATTTGAATGAGCCATATAATGCTTAACTAACGACTGGATGATGTATAAGTGATGTATAATATTTGCAGCTACAGTTGTTCCAATGGTATCTATGATGTAAACTATTTGCAATTAAAATGGTATCATTTTGTATGTTTTTCATTTATATAAATGTAAGATTGCCTTTGTAATATGTGAAAATTTAATAAAGGTGTTATGAGAAAAAAAAATCATGACAACCCTGAAACATATAATAATTGTTGTAGTGTACAGACCACCAAAGTCATGTTCTGATGACCTACAGGAATTCGTATAGTTCTTGCTTGAAACACAGGATGGAAGAATAATAGTGCTGGGGACTTACATTTAACTGAAACAGTAGAATAATACTGATTGAACACCATTAGTAAGGAAATTATTTACAACGTATGTTCAGGAATAACAATTGTAGATTTAAAAAAAATACAACAAAACCTGTTCAACTTCTGTCCTGCATCAGTGTTTCTTGGTTCAACATCTGTGAAGTTGTGTTCCTAGATTTTAAAAAACTCTACAAGGGAATGGAACATACTAGACATTGTTTGTGTTCCTAAAGAAATGACTATTACTTCATGTCACATTTTATCAGCATTGATTGAAAACTAACGCCACAGGACTGGAAAAACTAAATTTTAATGAGCGCTTTCGTCAGCAAGTACACTTGACTTCATCAGATATTACACAGTAAAACATCACTTCCTTTTAAAGCCAGGCACCACCCCATAACTATAACTATACAATTAAAACATCCATAACCTATTAAAATCACAGTTATCAAGTAAGATTTTAAAATAAAAAGCAAAATGCCAGGACTTAGAGATGGCTGTAGAATCCAGTATAAAAATCTTTATTCGACACAAGTGCTTTCGTGGGCTTTTGTGGGCTTTCACCTATTTAAGTAGTCTTTTATTGAATAGTTGCATTTGGGTGATTTTATTTTTGTTTTACAAAGTAGTAATGGTGACTTGTTTTGTCTAAATGCACTAAAGGGTGTGACTGTATTTAAGTTGTGCATTATAATCAATAGGGAAACTTGCATACACACACACACACATATATATATATATATATATATATATATATATATATATATATATATATATATATATATATATATATGTATGGGTCTCTGTTAGAACGTCGAAAGCACAGTTCACCGAACCGTACTTTGACGAACACACTTTAGCGAAAGTGATAACATCAAATATGTACTTTCGCTAAAGGAGACTGAAAAAAGTAGAAAACATGCTGTCTGCATGTTTTGTTAGTTGTACATCAGCATATACTGTTGATGTACAGCTAACACACCTCTTGTGGAGATCGCAGTACAGCGGGAATGAGGGAATATTCACTGTTCCCCATTGTAGTGCGATCTCAGAGTTAGAATATTAAATTAGGGGGGTGTGGGGGTGCAGGGGGGCTTACCCCCCTGCAAAATACTGTTTAGAGGGTGTTAGTCTGTTTTTTGCCTGTTACAAAAACCGGCTTTTGCGAAAGTGCACATTCAGTATTGTGCACTTTCGCTTTTATGGACTTCGATGTTGTTATATTTATTTATTTATTTTATTTATTTAAATTTGTTGACCGGGAGTGTCTGACTGGACGTGGGTCCATTTTCAGCGGAGGCCCGGGGAGAAAAGCTCCACAGTAAAATAAACAGACAGTAGTTACATTGGATTACATAGCGATTAACAATTTAACATAGAAATTACTTACAACATATTTACAGATGAAGAACATAGTACATCAGTAGACAACTAGAATCTTTAACTGTGAAGTACATAACAGGCATTAACAAATGTAACAATGAGAAGTTTCTGCTGTATAAGTACTAGGCTTATGAGCATCTGAGCTTGCTATCATCAAGGTAGTTAGTGGAGGTGAAAGAAAGGTAGTAGTTGGATGGGGTGGATGATATTAGAGTGGGAGTTGCAAGGGCATAGCCAGCATGTTTTTAGGTGCGCTTTTAATAAAGTTTTGAAGTTGGTGCATGATGGTACGGAGGTAATTGTGGGTGGGAGTTCCATAATTTGGCTATGGTGCAAGAGAATAGTGCTTCACCAGCAGAGTTATTGGCTTTAAATAGATAGATTGATGTGTGCTTTCGATCTAACAACATAGACCCATATATATATATATATATATATATATATATATATATATATATATATATGAATATATATATATATATATATATATATATATATATATATATGTATTTTATGTTAAAATACTCAGTCTTTCAATTAGGTTTTTGTATCAAGGTATTTTAAAACCTTACTTGATAACTGTGATTTTAATAGGTTATGGATGTTTTAATTGTATAGTTGTAGTCATGTGATGGTGCCTGGCTTTAAAAGGAAGTGATGTTTTACTGTGCAATATCTGATGAAGTCAAGTATACTTGCTGACGAAAGTGCTCATTAAAATTTAGTTTCTCTGGTCCCGTGGCGTTTTCCTTTTTTATTTTTCAGTTTTTGTATTTATCAGCATTAATATGTAATGTTCATGGGGTTATAAATGTTAATTTGTTGCTTGATAATTCTTCCAAACTGAAATCTAAACCAGTGCATAGGAGATTAATAACAGATTATATGGAAGCAAAACAGTCGCTATGTAAAACTAATTGGAGTGATTAGTTCAGTGGAAAAACTGCAGAAGGAATGCTGAAAGTTTTGAAAGAGAAATTGTTTGAATGAAAAAAAAATCAAAAAAATGTTTAACATCAGGATCTAGGCATACAGTATCAGGGGAATATATTTCCATAAGAACAAGATATCTGATTAAGGTGAGAGACAAAAACTATAAGAAATGGAAAAGAGGTCAAACTATGACTTTGAAAACTGAAGTAAACAAGCTGGACAGGCAAATTAAACACAGTGTAAGACAAGATCAAGAAAAATGTGAAGAAAATTGATATAAAGATATCTAGCATAGCAGGAAACTATTTTATAGCTACAAAAGATGTGGTAGGGGTAAAAACATACCAACTGACAAGTTATGCCTAGATTCTAAAATGTATTCTCAGCTACAACAGCTCATAGATATATTTACAAAATCTTATGCAAAACAGTTTAGCTCCACAAGGGGTGATAAATTGCCCTAGTAACATCCAGGTATCCTCACCTGTTGAATTAAAATTTGATTATATTGAAAAAGAACTACACAAACTGAACTAGATCCAAACAAAGCACAGGAAAATAACTTTCTTGGGTGGCGTAAGCTATGGAACCTTGCTGGCTAGGCTTACGTAGGCCCTTGGGTCGATAGCCTAGTACCTACCTATTGAACCTATGAGACAGAATTACTTATAATGACCTGAGAACACACTTCAGCATAAACTTACAGTACCATTATATCTGTTATTTCATAGATTGTATAAATATGTGGAGATTCCTCAAGACTGGAGACATGCACTTATTAAATCTGTCTTTAAGGGAAATGAGAGTAGGACAAACCCAGAGTCATATAGACCCTTAAGTCTACTTTCATGTTGTGGAAAAATAATGGAGAAGGTTATATTGGATAAATCATTGTCAGAAATGGAAAGGTTGGTACTTGAAACCATACATCAGCATGCAGATGTTGAAAATAGATCTATTACCACCTCTAATGTTCTATAACAATATAATAACATAACAGCTATGAATGACAAATTGTGCTGTGATGTAATTTATATAGATTTAATGTCATTATCTGATAGGGTCATACACAAAACACTGATCAATAAATTAGAACAACTATGTATTGATGTACTCTTTATAAGATGGATAGCTGAATGGCTTACAAATAGGACATGGCAAGTATCATACAGCAAATGGAAGGTGCAGTTTGAGGTTAAGTTAGGTGTCCCATGGGGGTCTATCCTAGGTTCATACTTGTTTAGAGTGAATCTTTTCGATCCATCTTTTTCATCTCAGGTGTTCTACAGTCCGTATGCAGATGACTTGAAATGTTTAAACTGATTACATGTGATATAGATAGGGCATGCCTGCAAAAGAACGTGACTAAATTGGCCATGTGGGCACAGGAGAATAATATGCTGACAAATACACCACAAATTAAATATAAGAAATTTGGGAGACATACATTGGCAGGTGAATATTTAATACACCTCACAGTAACTGAAACTGTAGAATTATTTAATGACCTGGGTATGTGGGTAAATCCAGTTTTGAGTTTTTCTATTCATATCAACCAATTGTTTAACAACAGCTATAAAAATATAGGCTGTACAAAAAGATTTATACAATCTAGAAAATCAGAAATGATGACGCCATTGTTTGTTAGTTTCATTGCATCTAAACTTGAGTATGGAATAACAATAGGGAAACCTTATAAAAATAGCATGAGTAAACTGGAAAGAATACAGTGGAAATATACTGAGGTTATCCGGGTTTATATTACATTATTGAATACTAACGTAATTGAAAACGTAATAGTCGACCCGTAAATGTTGAAGTGCTAAAACGTTGAAAGTTTAATAAAAAGAAAAACCTACCCAAACAAACCATTTAAATACTGTAAGCAGGGGGGCAAGCCCCCCTGCACCCCCTACACCCCCTGCTACTTAAATATACCAACTCTGAGATCGCACTACAGTGCAGACAATGGAAAACTTCCATTTCTGCACTGTACGGAGATCTCCGTTGAAATGTTCAAGGTTCTAGCACTTCAACATTTACGGGTCGACTATTACGTTTTCGATTACGTTAGTATTCAATAACGTAATATAGACCCAGTTATCCATGGAGCTGAACATTTAAGTTATTTTGAAAGACTAAAATATCTGAACTTGTGTCTTATACAGATATTCAAAAGGAGACGTTATTCAGGTATATAGAGCATTTAGAGATACTATCTCTGGGAATGTTAGGGGTTAGCAAAAAGCAATAGAGAATCATCAGACAACCTATGTAGAAAATTCTATAGGAACGAGAAGTGTACTAATTGAGTCTTTGAGACAGTAGCTGACACATGGAACAGACTAACAAATTACATTAAAACAAGCACTAGTTTAGATATTTTAAGAACAGCCTGGACACTTATTATGGGAACAACTTTTGGTAAATTAGCAGGCTAGAAGGGCAGTATTGCCTGGGCTTGAAATTTTTGTATATATGTATTACAAAAAAAGTTTAAGTTGCTGGCATGCTTTAAACCAGCAAAACTCATTAGTTAATAAAACTCTAACACTGTCATTCACTAGTATAGTAAACAAATGTTGTGCTTTAAAAGCTAAACAATCACTACAATAGAAAGGGAATAAGGATAACTTTAGTCAGCCATAATAGTGACACCTCATGTTGTAATCAGCTGACGAGAACAAGTAGGACAAAAGTTATATCATTCAACTACTTACACAGAAAACTTAAGATATTATGGCTTTATGAGGAGGGAAAATTAAGTAGGCCTGTTAGTATATCGCTAGAGTGCATTCATAAGGATGGCACATTATTTCACATCTTAGACAGTTCCCTAGGGAAGTCATGGGGGTGCCACACTGCATCACCCATATAGGTATACTGCTGATTTCACAGATGGGTCATTGCATATTTTTGGTTGTCCTTTGGATTGCCTCATAGGATCATATGAAGTTACTAGGCTAATGGCCGCAGGGCCCTTCTTTCCATGATCAGCACCTATTGCCCCTGTCCAAAGACAGACTCAGGTGGAACCCCCTGGGGTGAATTTATGGTTAACCATCCAATCATCCAAATTGCACTTGAAGAGGTCCAAAAAGGTGCTCTGCTTTACATGAATTGGGAGTCTGTTCCACAGGTGTGGTAACGTCTCGGAGACAAATCTGTCCCTCTAGCAGGTTCTCTTAACGTCACATGCCAGGTTAAGTTCTTTAGAGTGAATAACCCATGAGCCATTGGACTTACAGATATGCAGCATTTCCCATATAGCAGAGTCAGAGATTGCCTTATACGCAAGGCAGAGATAGCCTCTGAATAGTCTGTATGAAACGGAATAAAGCGACAGTGATTTCAGCCGATCTACATAGGACAGATACTGAAGGCCTTGAATTCTCCTTGCGAGGAAGTTTTGTGGTCTCTACAATTGCTGCAGGTGCTTGAAAAGGTACACATACCAAAAGGGGCATTGTACTAAATTATTGGCCTGATTGGGGAAGAGTACAGGGAGGTTATAATCTCTTTTTTCTGGAGGCAATGCCCTTACTTATGAGATGAACAATATAGAATGCCCTTCTTCCCACTGTGGAGACATGTAGTCAAAGGTAAGGTTGCTGTCAACCTGTGTGCTCAGGTGTCTCACCACTGAGTGCATGCTTAAGATGTTTCTATTGATGTGGTAGTTAGCCAGAACATTGCCCTTACCAAATGGAATGATAATATATTTTTTTGAATTGAGTTTAAGGCCATGACTTTGGCACCAGTCATTTGTTTGTGTAAGACCCTCTTGTAGGATATTGACATTGTTGGGGACTCTATGACTGCTGCAGCAAAAATCCAAAACCTAGAAACGTAGGGATAGCAGAAAACACTTTTATTCTAATACAAAGTATAAGATCACAAACAAAGTATAAGATCACAAAATTTTGGGATCAACCCTTCTTTGGTGTGTACTGGGTCTGTTGTTGGAGGTGGATTCCCTTATTTTGACTGTATGGGTTCTACCAGTGAGCCAGTAAGCGACCCACCTAAAGATATAAGGGTTGATACCTAGCTGGGTGAGTTTGTCAATAATGCCTGAGCAGGGAATAGTGTCAAAAATCTTGGCCAAGTCCAGGTAGGCTGTATGTACAGTTTCCTTGTCATCCAGGGCTGTGGTGACTGTCTCAAAGAAATTCACCAGGCTTAACAGGCATGATCTCACTTTGACAAATCTAAACTCAGTAGGGTTAAGTGTTTGGAGATTACCTATATCTTTGTTGATAAAGTCCATGATGATTCACTCTATGGCCTTGCAGATAAGGCTAGTCAGGTTAATAGGTCTATAGTTCCCAGGGTCAGTGAAAGCACCATCTTTGTGCAAAGGAATACCAGTGTCTGTTTTCCATTCAGCTGGGATGAAGCCGGTGCTTAGAATATGATTGAAAAGAGTACCCAATGGTGTTGCTAGTTCTTGTTGGATCCCATGATATAGGATGCAGCCTGGGATGTTATCATGTTCCATAGGTGCTGTGCTTTTGGCCTTAGAGATGTTGTATGCAACCTGATTTTTAGAGAAACAAGGCGGGGAATAGGTGGAAGATATGTCATGCGGTATATGTGGTGGGGACAGTGGGGTGAAGTTTTCGCCGAACCTGTTTGCTAACAGGTTTGCTATGTCCACAGGCTCAGTGTATATGGTATCATTAAATACCAGTTCGGCACATATCTGGGTCTTACCTTTTAGGCTAATGGCTGTCCTTAATTGAGGATGCTAATTTACATTTGTAGTTTGCTTTGCAGGACTTCACAAGAAGTCTTATTTGCTTGTTTAAGCTGAGGAGGGAGTGTTTCCAGTTTAGGGTATGCTCCCTCTTACTTTTGGACAACAATTTATTCCTCTTATTGTAAAGCCTGTTAATGGCAGTTGTCCATTAGGCAGGTTTGCGCTTCCTTGAAGAGCTTGTTTTGGTCCTATGAGGTACGGCCACATCAATGCAGTTATACAGGTGTTTGTAAAAAGCATTGGTGTAGGACTCAACATAGTTGCCAGTTCCATCTGTGTGGGGAGGTGCAGTGAAACTATTTATACCATCCCTTAGAAGGATACAATCTGCTTTGGAGATGTTTTTTAGTTTAGTTGTGCTAGGAGGGGGTCAGGTGTGACAGGTACTTCAAATGAGACTGATATGTGGTCAAATCCGACAGGGGAAGACCTCACAGTGGGGATGTTACAGTGGTCCCCCATATTGGTAAGCACCAGATCCAGGATGTAGTCGCCCCTATTTGGGGTGTCCACCAGCTGGTCCAGGGTGTTGGAGTTAATGAACTCAAAGAACCTTTGGGCAAGTGAGTTTGAGCACAAGTAATTTACCCAGTCAATGGATGGGTAATTAAAATCATCCAGAACCACGATGTTCAGATGTATCCTGATTGATTCCAGTAGATCCAAGTAGGCAGAATGGGTGTCCTGATTCATAGACAGGGTCCTGTAGCTGGCAATGACTTGAATATGTGTCCTACCAACAGTTAGTTGCACCAGAAGTGCCTCCAGGGAATCATACTGTTTAACAAATCTAGAGGTGTATTTATCTTTAATGAATGTTGATACACTGCCTCCTTTAGTTTTCACACCTTCAATTCGTGGTCTGAACATGTGGTAGAAGGTGTAAGCCAGTATGGCTCGGTGCTGTCCATAGCCTTAAACCAAGTCTCCATGACTGCACAGATGTCAGTTCTTTCAAGGTGAGGACTGCTTCCAGTGAGTGCACTTTCATGCTAAGACTCCTAGCATTTAGCAACATAACCTTGAGGCTGTTTTTTGATGAAATTTTTAAGTTGTGAATTTTGTCCTTGTGACATTGCCTAAAAAAGGCACTATGGGGGTGGCAAGAGCCTTTGCCAGTAGCCAAATTCCCAGGGGTGATAGATGAAGGCCACCTCTCAAAAAGTATCAAGGTCTATCAATCATGTCATCCTAGGCTGTCAGAAACTGGATCCCCTTAGAATGACACCAGAAACTAAGCTAATTATTGAAGTCAATGATTTTCTGTTTATATTGTGGTCTCATCCTAGGTGAGGGTAATATACTGCTCAAGGCTAGGTGCATACCAGCCTGTGACACATAATCAGACAGCTCAATCATGTCTCTCTTCATGTAGTCCAGGGAGGTATGTCTCAAATTGTTAACACCAACATGTACTATGACCAAATCATAATGGTATTTGTTGTTGAGAGACTTGAGTACATGCATGATCCGATGAATCTTGGCACCAGATAGACAGCTGACCATGACTTTCTCCTTGTTCAGCCTGGTGAGGGGGAAGTCTATGTGTTTCACTATAAAGTCTCCTATGACTAAGATATTTGGAGTGGATGTGCATTGCCTTATGGACTTTGATGATGAGACACTTGTGCTTGTGTCATTATGTGTACTGTGTGTTTTGGGTGTTATGGTTGGTTTAGTATGTATGTGTTTTGGAGATCTCTGGTGTTTAGGTAGATTTTTTGTGTGTACCTCCTCATTTATTTATTTTATTTATTTTATTTTACATTTGTTGACCAGGATAGTCTAGTTGGACATATATCCGTTTTCAGTAGAGGCCCGGGGAGAAAAGCTCCAATTACATGCAGTAAGCAATCATTAACAACAAAAAAAAACAATAATAAACAAAAATACCAAATGGTACAATGGTAAGCATGTGTAAGACTTAAAGAGAAAACAAAAACAGACTAGCAAACTCAAGACCAGTTAACAAAAAAAAAATAAAACAGCTGGTTAAAATAGAGATTTCAGGTATGCAGGATAAAAAGTTAGATTAATAAGAAAAAAAAGCAGATAAGGAAGCCACCAGATGGCATAACATGGAGAAGAAAAAAGAATAGATCAAATTTATGATGGATTCAAAATAAATAAGTAGCTGGTATCACTAAGTGTGTCATTTAGAGGCACAGTCAGGGGAGAGTGAGGGAAGTTAGAAGTAAGGGAGAAGTATTTTCAGTCAGGGTTAGCACAGGGACATAGCCAGTGAGTTTTAAGGTGCCCTTTGATATGTTTTTTGAAAAGGGATGTGGAGTCTAGGTTAGTTATTTATTTAGGGAATTGGTTCCAGATTTTCCCGACAGAATTTGAAAATAATGAGTCGCCAGCTTTATTGTAAGATTTAGTCGAGGCTACTAGGAGTTTATTAGCAGAGCGGAGTGTGGCTAGGTTTTTATAAGGTGTAATCAGTTTTGTAAGGCTAGGGGTAGCATCAGGGTAGTAAAGGGACTTATGAATGATAATTAGTTGTTGATAGAGTAAGTGGCTATTAAGTTCTAACCAATCCAGTTGCCTGAGGTTGAGACAGTGGTGAGTTCTGAAGGGAGTAGCAGTAATGAATCTAGTTATACTTTTATAACATATGTTGTTCTATCTGTATGCTGTGTGTCATGAGTAGGAGTTGTGGTAGGTGGGCTGACCATAGGGTTGCCACCTTTTCAAATGGCCATAGTGGGACATTTTCGGGACACACATCAGATTTTACAGGCCAACACATACCCACGGTCAGTACAAAGGATAGAACTTTACTTTTTTGCCTAAATAAAAGCTTATTCTTGTAGCAGTTTAGTTGCTTATTCTGTTTCTTGTAACATTTAGGTATTTTGGATACAGAAATAACTATTTTATGCAACTATTACATAAAATATGGGAGATAATTATGTCCTACAATCTCGGGACATTTGCCATTTTTAATATTTTTGGTCAGGACACAACCCCCCCAAAGAGGGACTGTCCCTTGCAAAGTGGGACAGGTGGTAACCCTAGATCACCATCCACTCTGTATTGCTGTCTATTGTGCAAGAGAGCTGTGATTCTAGATTCATAATGTAGGTGCATTTCTCACAAGTGGTACAGGAATGATTTAGAAGTAGGGGGTTGTCAGTGTACATGAGGCAGATACTACACTGCCTCAGTAGACTCATGTCAACCAGGTCTGGTAGAAGAAAAAGAGGGAAACTGACTGTTCACGATCCTAGGAATAATCTTGGACTGGCTATAACAGTTGAAGAGGGAATACAGCAGGGGAAAGTATTATCAGGTTTAGGTGTGAAGAGCTCAAGTTTAGGTAATATCTGTGATGCTAGAGAGCAGGAGTCTGTAACTGGCAATACCGCTGCACAGTAGTATGCGATGTGCAAACAGGCGCAAACAAGTGCAAACTGGTTCAAACACACCCTTTTTAAAGCAGAAAAACAGGAAACAGCCAAAGTTCAAATTATCCAATCAAAATGCCCTAAACAGAGCCTTGCAACAGTAACTCTAGCTAGATCAGGCCAAACTGTACCTTCCTGCTATGAGGGTACGGGGGGGGGCCTCTCCAGACAAAATATTAACTGTTTTACAAGCTCCAAAGGTCACAGACAGGACTAGATTCAGCAAAAACTTGAACCTTGTCTATGTTAGTGTTTTTTTCAAGTGCAGCAAACAAGTAAAATGAACAAAACTAGCAGATGAACAGTAATTACAGTTGCAAGGGGAATTCAATTAGCAGACAATCTAAAAATTTGTAGTAAAATGCAGTTGCACAGTTTAAACAGATATGCAGCAAATATTGTTTTAGTTAATCAGAAAGTGCAGAAATTTGAAAATAAGCACTTATAGAAGGGTACTAGGCTATTGGCCCTAGTGCCTATATAAGCCTAGCCAAAAATGTACCCTGGCTTTCGCCACCCAAGAAAATTATTTTCCTGTGCCCCTGTTGAGCAGAGCCACAGAAGTGACCCCCGGGGTGAATTTCCTATCTCCCATCCAATCTTATCCTTTGTAGTCCCTCAGCAGGTATTTGGAAAACAGTAGATCAAGGGCAGAAGGCCTAACTCACTGGAACTTTGAGCAAACAAGCACAAACCAGTTCAAACACAAGCTTTTTAAAGCAGAAAAACAGGAAACAGACAAATTCAAATTATCCAAACAAAACACCCTAAACAGAGCCCTGCAATACTAACTCTGGCTAGATCAGTCCAAACTGTATCTTCTTCCCACAAGGGTACAGGGTGGCCACTCCAGACAAAAGAGTAACTGTTTTACAAGCTCCAAAGGTCACAAACAGTACTAGATTCAGCAAAAACTTAAACCTAGTCTATGATAGTGTATTTCAAGTGCAGCAAACATGTAAAATGAACAAAACAAGCAGATGGACAGTAATTGCAGTTGCAAGAGGAATTCAGTTTGCAGACAATCTAAACTCTTACTTTATTGTGTTTATTGGGGCTGGATCCTCATATTCCTTCAGGGCTAAAAAACACTGTCATCCACAAAAACAGTGAGCTGATTGGAGAAGTGAACAAGTAGGTGGGGCTCAGATTTTCCAATGAGCTGGCTTTTGCATTATACTCCATTGTAAGATCTCAGCTTATTTCCCTTCACTTATGTTTCCTTCTACAAAGGTCAGACAGTGGTGATTCTGGTTTGACCTTCTGGGTGTTTAGAGGGCATCATTCACCTTTATGAAAAACATAGTCTGCACAAAAGCCACTCTAGCTTTAGAATAATGTACATTGTAATGTTTACATTTCCATTAGTCATGGTAACAGAGAATCACTTAAAGCTGAAGATATTTTTAAAAACAAATGGACTATATTCCCATCTAAACTCAGCTTCTCTGCATACCAGAGCTAAGAATTAGCATAGAGCAAAATCGCATTGTTGTCAATAAAAAAATAAAATGTGTCTGCTTCAAGTTTAGCTTCTTTTCCTGCAACCTCAGTAATGTAAAAATCATCTGTTCAGGTCACAAAAGGTCTTTTAATTTTGACACCAATTACCTGTGCACAGTCAAATTTCCAGAGAATATCACAGTCAAAATTCAACACCTTAGGGAGAAAGCCTTCTTAGAAACAGGATTGCACTGTTGCTTTCCATCCCCTCCCCTCCCCCCAGGAAAACCTATCAATGTGACATTGTTTCTAAGAGATCTGTCTCATTTACTTTGTACTGTAGTTGCTGGATGTCCTATTCCTGATTTGTTACTCTGACAAGCAGTGTCTGCATCTATCTTGACTGTATGGAGACCACTAAATCTGCAAACTTTAGTTTTGGTTAATATTCTACAGTTCCTTTGTGTGCTTTTTAAATATAGCCCTGAATTTACTGTCCCTGACAGCACTTTGAGACACCATTTTATTTAAAGTGTCAATTCTGGATTCTGGATGCCCATTCTCTGCTGTAATCATAACCCTGAAGCAGGCCTCCTGGAGTGATAGCTGTCAAAGCATGTTCAACTGCAGACGGAGTGTTAATAATATTGTTGCATTTCTTCAGTAACGGCACACAAACCAGAATAAATAAGGACAGTGTTTAAGCATGTGTACAGCAAATTCCTGCTTGTATCTGATGCTGAGGTTATGCCAGTCGGGGAGTATAACTGATTACTAGTCATAAGGTAATGAGATTTTATAACACAAAAAATAATAAAATGAACTAAAAGAGCTAAGCAACTGCTGTACTGCAGAAAGCAGAACACATGTGTAAGTCACATAGCCCAGGGTAAGGATTGAAGTATTATTACAGTCATTAAAGCTAAGCTGATGTCATTTGACAAACGCATACTCCATCCCTAATTTTAATGATTTTGTCAGATCATAAGCCAGAGGTGAATGTGCATTTTCTGGCCAAACAACACTGCACTGCTGGAAGCTGAATTTAGCCCAGCTATCATTTCAGAACTTCCAGGAGTGTGTTAATGTTCAGAGACCATTCATTTTACTGAGAATCATAGAAAGGATGTGTCATACTCATACGTTCTGACACTTTAATGCTCATTTAGTGACAGGACTTGAGTTTCAGTGCTACAGGGGGAAATTAATCAAAGAAACCTAGAGAAAAAAAAATAGCAAAGAGAAACTCTAACAGCTCTGATATGGTTTCTGCTACCAGGTGGGGCTGATTGTAAAAGGTGTTAATGCAGGATATTAAAGTTCACCCGTCTTGAGGGATATGGATTGGTCTGCAGCTACACTGACACTTAGTGGAGACCAGGTGCTACAGCATGCAGCATAAAAGCCTGGTGGGCACTTGGCTCTACTAAGCAGTGCACAGGTGTTGTAGCCATCATTAGCACATACATGGAAGCACAGACATGCATTGGGGATATACCTCTCAGCATCTTAGCCCAAAAAATCTGGACAAACTCCAAAAAATAGGATCAGATTTTAAATGTTGCTCTCATAAACTTAGAACGTTGCTAGAATAACAGGATTTGTGTTAGCATGCATTTTCTGAAGGATATGACGTCCGAAACTGAAATGTATGCAATTATGTAGTGCTTTCAGTCGTCCTCATTTGGGAGAGTTGGCATAATGTTTAGGGTGTTTATCTCACAGACATAAGGTACAAGGTTTGATTCTTACCTTTCAGGGAAATTGGCTAGGCTTAAAATGGCCCACAAGAGCAGCTAGCCTGGTACTTAGCCATGAACCACTGATTTGCCAGAACACCACATTTTATTTGAGGAACAGACCAAAAATATGACGCAAAAATCTGGACAGCAGAAAGATATGATGGTAGATGGCACTGTAAGCCCTTCCAACTCTCCCTTTAGTGGGTACATATTAACTCCCCAAAAGAGGAGTTACAGACCAAAAACATCTGAACTCCCTGCAAAATGATAGCCTTGACCTACCGGTCTTGTCTCCTCTCCTAGTTTTCTTGACCATCAGGGAAGAAGGTGGAAACCTTAGTGTCTTTTGTTATCTTTTTATTCCCCCTTCTCCTGAACCCATCATGCTCCCACCTCCACATGTCCCTTACTTCATAAGTGCACCACCTACATCCAATCAGCTCATTTGTGCTGTGGGGGAGAGTGAACTTAATGATCCATCTATTCCTCCAGTAGTGAAAGTCAGGTGACAGGCAGCAGGACAGCTGTGGGTCCTGTGAAGTAACCTACCCTTCCTTCCCATAGCCTGCTTGTGGGGTCTATATCACTTCGTCAAAATGGCAGAAGTTCGAACACCATATGTTCGAACTTCTAACCTCAAAGTGCAAAACTATCAAAAGCTTAGAACAGCGATTTTTTTCCCAGGGAAAAAAATCGCTGTTCCAAGAAACACACACACAACACAAGCACACCAAAAAAACAGCAATCCACACACATACACTTAAAATTCTACATTGAACCCTACACTAAACTGTGCATACACTACTATCTATCCACTTACCTTAACCCAAACCGTAACCCTAAGGTCCATCACTATCGCACACTCACCTGACCCACTCCCCAACCCTAACTCACCTATCCCGCCCTAACCCTAAAGTCTGTCACTATCGCACACCCTCCTCACCCGCGCCCTAACCCTAACCCACCTAACCCGTGCCCTAACCCTAACGTCCACACAATGGCATACTTACCTGAACCCGACCTGTAACTTTCCACCACAGTGCTGAAAATCGTGAAGCCACAGAAACGGCCCACCGAATTCTTTCCCTGGGAAAGAATTCAGTGTTCCATGGCTTCGTGATAATCAGTTTTCGAACTTTGCAGTTCAAACATATGGTGTTTGAACTGCTGAAGTTTCGACGAACTGATAGGAACCCTGCTTGTGTGCTCACAAGTGCTGTCTGGACAAAGAGATTAGATGTGTTTGTTCATGCAAGAACACACACACACACAGTTGAGTGGTATCTTGAATAGGATGGTAAAGACAAAAAAATCAACATTTTCCAAGGGTGCTTCACCTAGATGTACTATTTGAAGGTGCAGGAAAAATCTGAAAAAAAGTTATTTAGGATACATACAAGCTGAGAAAAACACAACAGATATTGCAATCCTGCAGGATGTTAGGGGGTGTGAAAGGTGGGGAAATCTCATGACTGGTCTTATATGTTATGCCATTTTATTTTTTGAAGGGGTTTGGGGGGAAATTAGAAGAAACAGAAAACTGTGATTGAAAGGGAAAGTAGTGGAACAGGTTAACAGCTTCAACTGTTCTTGCTGTTTCTTACTGATACGTGGCTCGATATACCGTAACAAACGCTGACATTAACAAAGCGTTGTGTATGCTGTTTTGATGTTACCTTTTCATACATACTTTGTAGTTTGTATGTTTGTAGTGAATGTTCTATGATGCTACACTTATTCTGTTGCCTGCAGTGAATATTCTTTAATGTAACCCTTATCTGCCATACTGATTCGCTGCTTATATACTAGCTCGTGGCTTTTGCTGTTGTTGTAAACCCAGACACTAATAACTCGTAGTGAATGCGTAGGCTGTATATAGAGCCTTGTCTGATTGTAGAAAAGTTTTTTTACTTCCCTTATAAACTGCTTCTCATGTTTACACTCATTTTGCGGGCTGAGCCCTTTCCGTAAACTCTGTACCTCAATAGCATTGTCCACGTGCAGCTCATCCTACATTCCCATTACTGTAGGTCTGTCCCTTACTTAGATGCCCTATTATCGAGTGCTTAATATAACAGGATTATATCAGTACCTTTTGTACAAATAATATCTACTGCCACAGTTTTTACATTTTACTGAGATGCCCTGTTATCGAGTGCTTTATGTAACAGGATTATGCCAGTACCTTTTGTATAAATAATATCTACTGCCACAGTTGTTATATTTTCATGATACTTATAGCCTGAAGCATCCTGCACATAGTCGCTTAGATTCAAACAGTCGCTGTACTCAGTGTTGAGCTGGAATTAAAGCTTTACAGCTTCCTGAATTCCTTATCTGATCAAATTAAATCAGCGTACTATCCAGGAAAGTGTGTCGCTACCCATATTAGGCTGCCATTTACTCTCCATACCTAACCACTCATTGATAAGTGGTGCTTGCCTGGTTGTATCAAACGGCCCCTGAGCCTGCTACTGAAACCTCCATTTCATATGTGGTACTCTCCTTAACCATTATTAGTCACCACTTCTTAATCAGAAATACCCATCTCTTGCTGATTTCAACGCTTCTTTCCTTACTAATTATAGTTAAACTGAATTTAATCAATTCTCCGCATGTAGAATCTAATTATTTATTCTATACTTTGTCCCTCGCTCCATAACGCATTGCCGTCTACTTTCCTAGTCTTATGAACTTGGGTACAGGGACTTTTAGCAATGTGCTCAGCCATCTAAATGACGCGCATAGAGGACTGTATCAAATGGCTCTCTTACCGCAGAACTATTAAACAGTATCCGTACCTTCTCTAAGTCCTGCATTGTATTAACCCTATACTATTGTGACTTATAAGGAATAATTGAAACTAATAATTATTACTGATACATGAAATAGCATTGTTTGTTAACTAAGGGACTATCTTTTCTTGTTATGATTACAGCTCCTTTTATCTGCACTCAGTTTACTGTTTAAGTTATGTATTGCCCTGCATTTATAGCAGTACCTGATACTAAATTAATTATAGAGGTTTATAACACTACAAAGTACTGTTGTCTACTGTAATTATACTTGGAACTGTGTTTGTGAAATATCTATACCTGCTCTCTATTTTTGGTATTTTCTGCCTTACTACCTTCTCTCTCTCTATATATATATATTACCAGAACTGTGTTCCAGACTGTCCCTGCTCCAAACACCTGCATTTACCCAACTGGACGCCTTTGAAGAATAGGGCAAACAAAGGAGAAAATCCTAACAGCTCCCAAAGAGACATTTTCCTTCTAAAAGGGCAGGGAAAGTATGTATTGACACTGATCCAAATAAACTGTTACTAAACGAATGTTAAGACTTTGCAAGGATAAGCAAGCCTCTCAGGCAGGTCAGCCAGCAGCCAAACCCTCTCCTCAGCCTCTCACACCTTTCTTGCATTTAATCTAAACCACTTCTTACCCCCCTTCCTACACTATCTGATTCATCCTTACTTCCCCTTAGACTACCAAATCTAACAGGGGATCTCTCCATTGCTACATGGCAACTGGCCACTAGGAGCCATCTTAATCATAGCTTTTTCATTGTATTTCCTACCCTATTTCTAAATCCCTACCTTCTTGACCCTGTCCAAAGTTTTTCCTTCACTCTGGTCCCAGTATCCTCAGACTCACTTATACACCATCTCTCCTTTGTACCAAGGCATCCTTAAGAAGTTTCCTCTCCTCTAACATCCTGACCTTCTTTCTACTAGCCTCAGAACTTGCGTCTACAATCTCCCACTTTCAGACTTAATTGCTGGACTCTGATGCTTCACTGATTGTCTTCCTCCTCACTCTGCTCTGCTCTCTTGTCTCTACCCACTCCATTCGCCCTTCGGGCTCACTCCTAGAAAATAGTGCCGAAGTAATTTGCCCCAAACTTCAAGTCAACACTAATAAAGCCATAAATATCATTTGTGTATATCTTCCTCCAGGAAATAACATTAATACTCTAGAAAGCATCCTAAGTTGGCTCTTCACTAACCTCCCTCAAGAAACACTAGTCCTAGGCGACATAAACATTGATTGGAATTCCTGTAATAGTACAAACCCCACCTCCCATATAAACCTATATGGCTTTACACAACTTATTAATGGCCCTACCAGAACTAATAAAATCAGTAACAATGAAACCACCTTAGACTGGATTCTTACTAATACTCCCCAACAAACCTACCAATCAGGTACCCTTCCAGATGATCTAAGTGATCATTCACTAACTTATGTTATTAGACATAAAACCAACCTAATTTTTCCTACCACCTACAGAACATTCCGTTCAAAAAAGCAATTCAACTCTGAACTTTTTCAAACAGAACTAAAACTATGTAATTGGTCTCCACTAAAATATCTTCCCCTTAATGAAGCAGTAGAATACTTCAATTCCACATTCTTATCCATTCTAGACCTTCATGCCCCAAATCGCACAATCAGAATCAAAGCTAAAGCAGCACCCTGGCTGACCAACAATACAAGGCAAAAAATCAGTCTCAGAAACAAATCCTGGGCAAAATGGCGTACCACTAAGAATTTAACTAACCGCCAACACTTCAGAGAACTTAGAAACAGTACAAAACAAGCAATCCTGACTGACAAAAAGAACTATTACCTTCAAATACAACAAGCCTCCAACAAGGAACCTAAAAAATTCAGGACCAGCATTAACAATCTTCTATCCCCAGGCCAATCTATCACACCGAACCCTCAAGTCTCTAACCCAGAGACTCCCACACATACAGCTAATGCCTTTAATTCTTTCTTCACTAATACTATTCAAACTCTTGCTAATCACCTATCTCCTGACACCTCTAAGCTACTTTCACCAACTGCAAATCAACCTCCCTCCCTTCACTTACAACCAGTTTCTACCTCCTTTATCTCATCACTACTCCAAAAACTAAAACCTACCACCCCCTCCGCAGACAAACTTCCTGCAGAGTTCCTGCAAATAGGTGCTAAAGCCATTGCCTATCCCGTGTCTATTTTAATAAATAGATCTATAAATGAAGGAATATTCCCTTCTATCTGGAAGATATCTCATATCATCCCACTACACAAAGGGGGGACTCCAATGACTTCTCTAACTTTCGCCCCATAGCACTACTATCACCTATTGTTAAAATCATGGAAAAATGTATCCATAAACAATTACTTACCCACCTTCTCCACAACAACCTACTCGCTAATTGTCAGCATGGATTCAGACCTTCCCACAGTACCACCACTGCATTACTCTCTTTCACAAACTCCATCAACTATAACCGCAACAAAAATAATCTATCATCTGCAGTCTTCATTGACTTATCTAAAGCTTTCGACATGGTTAATCACAAACTTCTTCTTCACATACTGAATTTTATCTCACTTGATCCTCCTTCCATAACTTGGTTTACATCTTACCTAGAAAACCGTCAGCAGGCAGTACTCTGGAAAAATTCACTATCTGATCTCCTTCCCATCTCTTTAGGAGTGCCACAAGGCTCTATCTTAGGCCCACTTCTATTTTCCATCTTTATTAATGACCTGCAATCAGCTATCCCAAACACTACCTGAATTCAATATGCAGATGATTCTACTATAATCTGTACAGCTACCTCACAACCTGAACTCCAGTCTCTTACCCAAAATGCTTTTAACACTGTAGAACAATGGTTTTCACACCGTTGCCTGCTCCTTAACCCCAAGAAAACCAAACTGCTACTCTTCTCACCCACCCGAAAATCAACCCCACTAAACTTCACTCTCACTTCCACTGACAGTACTCTTATTTCTCCTGACCCAACTACTAAATTATTAGGAATAACAATAGACAACAATCTTAACTTTGACTCTCACATCAACAATACAATAAAATTAGTGAATAAAAAAATAGGATCCCTATACAGAATCAAACCTTTCCTTACACCTGAAGCAAGAACCACCATAGCCAGAACTCACCTAATCTCTACTCTTCTCTATGCTTCCCCCATATACAGTAATCTCTCCAATAGCAACCTCAAGAAACTAGCAACATCTTACCGCAATATTGCTAGATTTGCTACAGGATTCCCTTTTAGAACCCATCACTGCCTGAATCTAAGACAACTAGGGTGGCTTGAACTTCCTAACCAGCTTGAACTTCAACAGCTCACAATAGCTCACAAGATCCTAAACCAACCCACTAAAACACCAATACTCTCCAGCCTTATTACACCATATAACAATCTGAAACATCTACGCTCTTCAAACAAACTACTGATTAATATTGCTAAACCCAATAACTCTGCAGGAGACTGCCTCTTCTCCAACTCTGTTGGAAAAATATGGAACAAACTACCCTCTGATATCTTATCTCAGACTTCTCTCACAATTTTTAAATGGCAACTGAAAATATATCTCAAGAAACACTGGCTATGCTCCTGCAATAACCCAGACTAACTCTGCTTCTTCTTCTCTTTTTTTCTTTTTCCATAATTTTTTTCCCTGCATCCTTGATAACTTTCCCTTTACATAACATTTATGTATATATTTTTTTCACATATATATTGTCTGACTACTGTAATTCACATCATGTGAAAAAAAAAATAAATTTTTATTTTATTACCTATTTTGGTTTGCTGCCATCATAATATCTGTTATAACCTGTATTGTCTATTTCTGTTTAAACTTGTAATAACTAGTGGAGCTTTTCTCCCCGGGCCTCTACTGAAAATGGACATATATCCAGCTAGACTAGCCCGGTCAACAAATGTAAAATAAAAATAAAATAAATAAATTACCTGGGAATGGGAGGTCAAGGAGAAAATAAGCCTGAATGAGGAGGTCAAAGCTGGAATCAGAGGGGTGGCAGCCAACTGGCACAGTGCCAGGTGTGTAACTGAAGAATGCCAAATAAGCTGAAAATAAGGTGTGCAAAACAGTGATGCAACCTGTATTACTTTATGGTACAGAAACCAAGGCAGTGAAGTCAGAGCTTTTGAGGATGCTAAAAGTGATGAAAACGAGGTGCCTGAGTTGCATGGTAGGATGCACACTGTGGGAAAGATAAAGAAATGAGTATATCTAAGCAAAAGTCCAAGTAGGTCCAGTTACAGAGAAGGTATTTGTTATTTATTTATTATTTATTTATTTTACATTTGTTGACCGGGAAAGTCCGACTGGATGCATGTCCATTTTCAGCAGAGGCCTGGGGAGGAATGCTCCACTGATAAATTTTAAGAAAAATATAAGGTGTATACAGAAGCATTCAAATTTACATAGTACCAAACGTAACACTGACTAGTAACATAGCACTGAAGCTTAAGATTTAACATATTTAAACAGACTGAACACATCTTTTACAGTTTTAGGTTGAGGCATTATGTAATGGTGAACATTGTTAGTAGGGGGTTGCATTTTTTGCTTTATACAGTTGACTTGTGAGTAAGTTAGCTGCAGTAGGGAGTATAGCAACAAAGAGAGCAAAGATTAGACACAGTAGGGAGTGTAGTAGCAGGTGAAGAGACAGAGATGGGAAAGTAGATAACAGGTTAAGTAAGAAAAGCAGGAGGAGTAAGTAGCTTAATTATAGAGTAAGAGTAGAAGTGTAAAGAGAAAAGTGTTGTGGATAGATAACAGTGTCCTAGCAGTGACATATGGGTATTGACTAAGGGTGTTAGAATTACAGGTGGAACTGGAAGGAAGCTAGAGAAGGTGCATTCTTTTAATGATGAAGCTGAAGTCAGAGGGCAAGAGTAAGGGGAGAAAGTGGGGGGCCAGCCAGGTGGGGAACGTACATATTCATGTGTGCTTTAGGTGTTCTTTCAGGAGTTTTTTAAATGTAATCTTTGAGCCTGCTGAGAAAATAGCAGTAGGTAGAGTGTTCCAAATTTTGCCTGTGTAGTTAGGGAAGAGAGAGCCCCCTGTTGTGTTGGTCTTGGTGACCTTGATTAATTTTTTGTCGCTAGAGCGAAGTTGTCTAGTTTTAGCTTGTAGTTCTAGTAGATCGGCCAGAGCTGGAGTTTTGTCTGGGAGTAGTAGGAGATTATGGGCAAAGGAAAGTTGATGATAATTTAGGAAATTAGGGAATTCAAGCCAGCCAAGCTGTTCTAGGGAATGGCAGTGGTGGGCTCGGTAGGGGGCACCGGTAGCAAATTTTGCAATTTGATTGTAACAGATGTTGAGTTTGACAATTTTGGTTTTGGGTAAGTTGGTGAGAATGGGTGAGGCATAAAACGGTGTGGAGAGGAGGTGAGTTTGAGCAACTGTTATCCTAGCAGGTTGTATTAGAAATGTTTTATTTTTATATAGACTACCCAATTTTTTCTGGATATTTTTAATGGTTTGATTTATATGCTGATCAAATTTGAGGTTATTATCAATGGTCACTCCTAGCAATTTAGTGTGAGTGCCAGAGGAGATGGTAGTCTCATCCCTGGACACAATATTAAATGGGCTGGGTATTGTGGTAGATTTGTTAGGTGTTAATAGCAACAGTTTTTTTTTTTTTGGGGGGGGATTTAGTATTAGGTTTTTGTTAAGAAACCAGTTTTTGGTGGTATGGAAGGCATTTTGGGTTATAGTGAGGAGTTCCTGAGGATCAGTGGCTGGACAGATAAGTGTTGAGTCATCAGCGTATTGTATAACTTTTGCATCTTGACAGATGCTGTGGAGGTTATTGGTGAAAATGGAGAATAGGAGGGAACCTAAAATGGAACCTTGTGAGATTCCTGTGATGATGGGTAGCAGTGTGGATAGGTTGTTGTCCCATCGATCTGCTTGTTGTCTTTCTTGTAAATAGTTCTAAAACCAAGCTAATGCTTAGGTACTAAGGCCAAGGTCAGTAAGGGCTTGTACTAGTTTAAGATGGGTGACCATATCAAAGGCCTTTGATAGGTCCAATAATATGTCAGCTGTTAGATTGCCTGTGTGTTTGTTTTAGTTGATGAGGTTTGTAAAAGAGAGTAGGGCAGTGGTTGTGCTATGAGAAGGCCGAAATGCATGTTGGGTAGGAGAGAAAAGTTGGTTGTTAAGCAGGTATGGCATAAGCTGGTGGTGCACACATTTCTCAAGTATTTTAGCTAGTGGAGGCAAGATCGCTATGGGGTGATAGTTGGTGAAGTTGGTGGAGGTACCACCTTTATGGAGGGGGATAATATAGAAGGTCTTCAAGATGGGTGGTATTGAGGTTTCTGAGATAGATCTGTTTAGAAGGATGGATACACAGAAAGCAAGTTCATTGGCAGCCAACTGAAGGTATTCAGCAGGTATTCCATCAGCTGTTAGTGTAGTAGATTTAAGTCTGGATAGCAACCTTTTGACATAGTTGGTTGGGATGGGTTGAAATTGGAAGGTTGTTTTGGGTCTGTCTACAGGTTCTGGGTAATTAGTGGTAGTGAATGTGGGCTATTTTTGAACAAGATTAGAAATAGTTTCTATGAAGTATTTGTTAAACGTGTTTAGTATATTTGTGATTTCACTAGTGGAGGTTGGAGGTGGGGTGGAGGGTCTGCTAGGGTGGAGTAGCTTATATATTCCTGCCCAGAATTTCTTGGGGTTGTTGTGATGCTTGTTTTGTAACTGTAGGAAATAATTCTTTTTATCTAGGAAAAGCACTTTATTTGTCTCATTCCTAAGTTTTTGGAATTACTCCTCAGCTGCTGGGGGTTTTGTGGCTCTCCAGTGACACCAGGCTTTGTTCTTTTCTGATATTCTATTTTTAGTCTCTCTGGTAAGCTGTGGGCTGTTTTCATTTTGAGTTTAGTGGTCCAGGCTGGAGCGTGGGCATTTAGGATTTCTTGAAATGGATTACGGCTTCTTCTACAGGTAGCACTTTTAGTATGTTCCAGTTATGGTGCTTTAGCTAACAGCTTACAGTGGTTCAGCACATGTGCAAAAAAAGCAGAAGACAATCTGTTGAAGACGATTTGGGAGAGACAGGAAGAAAGAAAAGGGAAATGAAGGTGTCCAGCAAAGAGACTGTTACATCAGTCAGGCATGACTATTGAAGAAGGTAAGAGACTGGCACTGAACTGAGAGATGACAACAGCAGATGTGACACCCCCACCTCAAGTAGAAAATAGGAACAAAGGGAGCTGATGATGATGATTTTCCTCTCTGTATAGATGGGAGCTTAGAAATACAATAAACCAATGGAACTGAATCAGGTGTGGGTTGAGGTAAATGTCTGGATGATCTGGTTCATAGGTCCATAGGTCCATAGGTGTATACTAGACTAACGATCACTAAGGCCCTTATAAGCATAGATGTGCAACCCAAATATGACCCACAAATTTGATTTATGTAGGTGGTGATTAACTGCCTCTATCCATCAGAAACATAGGAGCCAAACCAGGGGTGAATTTCCGATTACTCATCCATTGGTCCTGGTTTTGGTCCAGGTTACACTTAAAAATGCATAAGAAAGAACTCTGCTTCACAAGGATGGGGAGCCTGTTACAGAGAATATCTGTCTCTCCAACATATCCTATTTATGTCCTACTTACGTCCCAAACAAAATTTAAGACTTTTAATCTAGTAGTTCTGATGCCATTTGTTTTGTGGGTGTGAAAAAGGTTCATCAAAAAGGGTGCAGGGATGTCCTGTATGCCATGCAAAGATCACCTCTCAGACGTCTGTATGATACTGAGTAAAGAAACAAGGCTTTGAGGTGATTGGCATAGGACATTGTGTTTGCTACCTGTATTATTTTCATAAGGAACATCTGTGGATGTTCCAGGTGCTGTATGTGTCTGGTCAGGTACATATCAAAGGGGGTATTATACTCTATGATGGGTCTGATAAAGGCCGAGTAAAGTGGTATGATGACCTCTCTGTACCTAGATGCTATGCCCTTACTTATAACAATTAAGCAACATGGAAGGATTTTCCTACTACCTTGGACACATGCTGGTCGAAGGCTAGTTTACCATCTACATGAGTTCCAAGATCCCTGACTAGTGAATCAACTTTTAAGGGTGTTTTATTGATAACGTGGTTACCCAGGGAGGTAGACTTCCCAAAAGGTACTATAATGCATCTCTTGGTATTGAGTTTTAAGCCATGGCTTTGGCACCAATCATTTGTCTGTATTAGACATTCCTGAAGGGTGTTCTCATCTTTGGAAGGATTAAATAACTTCTCCTAATTTGCAATCATCTGAGAACTTGGTCAGCCAAAAGCCTTTCAAATTGACTTTAACATCCAAGAAGTAGATGCCAAAGAGGAGTGGGCCCAGCACAGAGCCCTGAGGGACTCCGCTGGTTTCCAGCCTCTTTGTGGAGGTGACCTCACTGATTCTAACCTTCTGGGTCCTGTCAGTGAGCCAGCTAGCAATCTAGCATGTTATAAAGGGGTTTATAACTAGTTCCATAAGTTTATTGACAATGCTTGAGTGGGTTACTGTATCAAATGCTTTAGCCAAATATATGTAGGCAGCATGCACTATTTTCCCCTCATCCATTGCCTTGGTGGCCTTTTCAAAGAAGTCCACCAGATTCTGTAAGCATGACCTTCCTTTGACAAAGCTAAACTGGGATGGATCCAGTGTCTGAAGGTCTCCTATGTCTTTACTGATAATTTCCATGATAATTCCTTCCATGGCTTTGCAAATAAGACTATCAAATGCATTTTAACACAAATCCCATTATTTTAACAATTTTCTAATTTTATAAGAGCAGTTTTTAAAATCTGTCCCTATTTTTTGGCCTTTTTCCCCCCATTATTTTAGGCTTTGTTCAGATTTCTTGAACTAAGAGATTGGGAGGTATGACTCTTAGTGGCAAAATAAAAATGACACGACTAACTGAAAATATCTTGAGAAGCTATACTAGTAATTATCATCCCATTCAGAAATCAGAAATCTGTTAAATTATAGACTTGAACTCATTAAGTCAATGTCAGAAGTGCTTAGTTGCATATAACTATGCAGGTAATCACATATATCTTTGCAACATGAACTTTTTCTATAGTTGAATTTTTGTCAAGTGTTAGCATAATATTTTGAATATTAGGCTTCCTTTTCTCTTGTATTACACCAGTAGTTGTACAACAACATAAAAAAATAGAGGTTTGCCTCTACTTATGTTTTCATCATATGGACTGTTTGCTTCATGCTATTCACCTTTTGTAAAACAGAGGAGACTTCTTTTAGTTGCAAAGGGAGTAGGCCAAACACTATATTTACTGAATACATTTCATGTAAGTTCTAATTAAACTCATTTCTTCTAACTCGAATATTGTCAGGCAAAACCTACTAATGAATGTGGGTCATTTTGTATAAACTGGCATATGTTTTCTATAGTGGGCCGTGCAAAATTCTTGGCAGGATATCATATGTTTCAAAACTGGACTTTGGATAAGGTAATTGAATACTCAAGGAAAATTCGGAATTATTCTGTTTGAAGGTCACTAGAAGTGGTTAAATCTGAATCGTTTGTGTGTGTGTGTGTGTGTGTGTGTGTGTGTGTGTGTGTGTGTGTGTGTGTGTGTGTGTGTGTGTGTGTGTGTGTGTGTGTGTGGTGTGTGTCTCTGTGTCTGTCTATCTGCCTGCCTGCCTGTCTGTATGCCTGTGTGTGTTTAATCATTTGTTTTGATAGAGCATGCATTTCATATGTGTTCTAACAAACAGAAAATATTTCACTGTGAATACACAAAACAATTATTGATCAAACAAAAGGGAATCGACCCTTGTCCAAAATGAGTGTTTTATGTGGGAAACAAGCCTCTCCTTCCAACTTACTATAATTACTTGTGAGATTACAGTTGGAAAAAGTCAAATATGTGGTTTGTGACAAGAAAGTATTTGCCTTTCTCCTATCTTTATCAGTTTCAGAATGTGAAAAACACATTTCCAAAACAAAGAGCTCACATTTCTGTAATTCACGCATTTGTCTTTCAAAAACAAATGGATCAACTCTTGGTTAAGATTAATTCTACATGCTGCATAAAACATGGAAGATCACTTCCTGTCTGACTACTTAGCCACTGTCCCCATAGCAGTTGCAGTACCTCAGAGATTCAGAAATGTAGTCTGCAACTGTGGTCAAGCTAGAATTATTTACACGGTGTGCACAATGGGCAGCAATGCTAATCATACATGCAAGTGTCCATGCCTGTGTGCATGACGGGCAGCTCCTCATCATGACCACAGCACAGCCCTATAGCTACATCATGTAAAATCACCTCATAGGTAGAGTTAAGTATGATCAGCAGAGGTAAACATTGAAGGTGCACAAGCACCTCTTGGAAGTCATGGCAAGTTGGAGAGGACAGGTTGACAATGTTGCCATAATGTACAGCAAAAAAAAAATAAAAAAATAAAAAAAGTAAATAAATATATCTATATCTATCTATATATATATATATATATATATATATATATATATATATATATATATATATATATATCCACAGAGAAATGTGCAATGAAATGAAAAATAGCACTACTGAATGTGGGTGGCTGCAGGTTAAACTACAGCAACAGAATCAACAGAGACTGACCTAAAAAAGAGCAAAGTGAGTTTGTGCAGCAACATATGCCGGAAAAGCAGTACAGGGGTGGTGGTATGACAGTACATGAATGTAAAATAATATGAAATCTAGAAGAAGACATGGGGTACAATAAAGCTACATGATGTACTGAATGACATCACTCCTGAAAATATCAGAGTGTGAGCAGTGGACCTACACTATAATGTCATTGTCATTGTAAAAAGGAAAATATGATACCTTCATGGGAGTCGACTGATGAATTCAGTATACATGCCAGTATATCCACAGTTTCCTAGCAAGGGGAGCCACTGCATTAATAAGAAGTAAACACAGTCATATATCAGGGAGCTGGAGCACATGTGCAGAATAATGTCAAGCAAAGAAAGGTAGGCATCAATGGAGATGAGCACGTGATTTTCCTACTGAAGTTGTCTGCACTACTGCATTAGGAAGGGGAGCCATTGAAGCTGTCAGAAAAAAAGTATCATGACACACACATATCAAGTAATTGTAGCACATATACAGAGTGCAAACTGAACATTCTAAAACAACATACAACCCCCAGGGAATTCAATCTCCCCATGCAGTGCAACACAGTAAATATAATTGCAAGAGTACACTGAGCCATCAATGGCATTAGGCTAAATATATTAACTGTACTTTGTTATAGATTTGTACATACAGCAATGCTTATTTCTTTGCATAACTGATTAGCACATGCCAAGGATTTTTTTTCATGTTTGCCATAGGAAATGGATTTCCATGTCACTGTGGTTATAGACGGTTATCAGCATTGCTCTCTGCCAGCTGTCACACAATGTATGATAGCAGAAACATGATTTATTTGAATTTTTTGTAAGCCCTTTATGGGCGTGTGTGTGTGTGTGTGTGTGTGTGTGTGTGTGTGTGTGTGTGTGTGTGTGTGTGTGTGTGTGTGTGTGTGTGTGTGTGTGTGTGTTGTGTCTCTTTTATGACCATATTATAGGTTGGAAATGGCAGTATAACAGAGAGATGAAAAGGTGAAGCAATCTGAGGGTAAAAAGCAAGGTTAAGCAAATAAGGATTGAGCAGCATGGAGGTGGGAAAAGAGCCCATATTTCCCAACTTCTTATCTCAACAATGATAGATGAACCCTATAGATGCAGTTGGTTTAAATTTGCCAAACTTCCTGACATAATTTAAAACATGATGATAGGAATGTTTCTTTTCTGGGAAATGAACCACGTGATAGCCAGAAAAGAGAACTACACCTGTGTGTATTTGAACCCATGCTTTTTCATTAATATTCCTTAAATTAGAGCATTAATCAGCCACACCATAAAATCATTCATAGGGAAGGTGTCAACTATAACACATTTCAGAGGAACTGAGCAAATGATAGCAAGAAAAAGATAAGCACAAGTGAATGACTTTTAACACCTCCGTTCCTCTAGACCGGTGTGTTAACATGGCATGCCATACGAGCACTGGTAAGAGACTTTTCTGCATAACACACTTCAAGGGATCATTACAACAGTGTTGATAACTGAAAACTGAGTATTGTAAAACAACATACAACAATCAGGCGATTAAAATCCTTCCCTGGTGTACTGCAATGTAGACATCACTACATGAGTACCCTGAGACATGGAAGCAATTGGGCTACATCCATTAGGTTTATCTTATTTTCATGTGGACACTCCTTGATGAACAGCTCATATGCATGCATGACTGATGGCAAATTAATAGTGTATGATAAGGATTTTTTTGCAGACTCATACAAGGTAGATCTCAATGGAGTTAAATCAAGCAAGTAAAGTCACATAAGAACTTAATGTGAAGTTGTCAGAAAATGCACATTTCAGTGGAATGCTAGAATAGAATTGATGACAGAAAACTACACAGTATAAAATAATGTACAATAATGTTGTTGTTGTTGTTGTTGTTGTGTCTTTCAACTTTTCCCGGTTAGGGGCGCCACAGCGGAACTCCGGTCCGCTAATGATTGGCAGTAGATTTTTACGTGCCGAGTTGCCAGCTCTGATGCACAACCTTCAACGAAGGTACGCCCATTCACGCATGTCTCCACACAGAAGACGCTTTAGCTGAGAATCGAACAGGACGTCTTACTGTGAGGCGACAACGCTACCGCAGCACCACAGATATTAAAACACTGAGCCCTGAAAGCTGTTGCATACATTTATTATGGCTATCTTATTATATTATTATATTTGCATGTTAGGTTATAGGCGCATACTATGGATTTTCTTCACTTTTGCCTTTATATAAGAAATCCCATGTCTCTTTGTTTATATCAAGAAGAAATATAAGTCTCAAGGGACTAGAAATCAAGCCATTTCATACGAATACTCATAGTCACCACAGCAGTGCATTATATAGGGGAGGTTCTGAAGCTGGCAGACTGTAAGAACCCATTAAGAAGACATATCAGGAAAATATACACATTTATGGATTGGATACTGAATAGTGTAAAACACCATACAACTTTCATGGGTGTCAAACACCCCACCCATTACACTGACACAGTTCAAACCATTTTAGTACACTGAAACCCTGAATCAGTTAGAATAAAGACATTAGCTTAACTGTATTGTACTTTTACCTGTTGATGCACATCCATGCTTAGCTCATTTCTGTGATCATTGGCAGGATCATAGCGTGTTCCAAGGATTTGTTTTTTAATTTATATCATGGAATAGGAAGCATCATTTCTCTGTGGTTACATAGCCATCAGCATTGCTCTTTGCAACTGTCATGCAATGTATGACCACAGGAAGCTTTGCTGTTTCTAAGCCCTTTGTGGGCATGTGTGTAGTATGTTTATCTATTTTATGACCAGTTTAAGGGTGGAAATGAAAGTATAAGACAAGAATGAAAAGATGAAACAGAGTGTAGAATGCAAGGTGAGCAAATCAGGAATGAGTGGGTTGGAGGTGCGACAGGAACATTTCCCACCCCTCCCGCTTCCACCGACTCCTCTCCTGCCTTCTCTTTGAAAACAATATCCACCAACTACATTAAGTCCTTACTCGTAAAGTTTAAACCCTGCTCCTCTTCTGTTGATAATTTACCACCACTCTTTCTTCAAAAAGCTGTTAACTCTTTTACCCTCCCATCTTCATTCTCATTAACCGGTCTATTACTGAATCTCGAGTTCCTACTATCTGGAAACATTTCTTTACCTTACGTATCCACAAGGAAGTTAACTCCTCAGAACTTGCTAACTAGGCCTATTGCAATTCTATCCCCACTGTCTAAAATTCTTGAGAAATGTGTACACAAACAAATTCTTCACTTCCTCTTACAAGAGAATCTACTCACCCCCACTCAACATGGCTTTCGACCTAGACATAGCACCTCCACCACCCTCATTTCCTTCATAAACACCATTTCCCATGGCAGAGACCATAATAAACTTGTTTCATGCCTATTTCTGGATCTCTCAAAGATATTCAACACCATCTCCCACCCCCTCCTCCTGCACAAACTCTCACAACTAAACCTCTCCACTTCCACTATCTCTTGGTTTGCTAGTTACATTAAAGACCAACTTCAGTCTATTAAATGGCTCTCAGCAACTTCTCCTGCTCTGCCTGTTAAGACGGGTGTACCTCAAGGATCAGTCCTTAGCCCTTTACTGTTTAATATCTTTACCAATCTACTGTATACATCTTGCCCACAGTCAACACTGGTGCAACATGCTGATGACTCCACGGTTATCACCATAGCCGATTCCCTCTCTGTCCTACATATAATGATACAGAAATCCTTATTATCTATCGAAAAATGGCTCACTCAGAGACAGCTGATTCTAAATTCTAAAACGACTAAGCTCCTACTTTTTATCCCCAAAACATTGAACCATCTTAAATTCTCTACCTCTATCTCATCCCTCAATAACACCCCTATATCTGTAGAATCTCACACCAAACTACTAGAGGTCATCATTGATGACCACCTCAAATTCAATCTGCATGTTCTAAACAACATTAAGAAAAAAACACCAAAAACTTGGACTCCTTAACAGGAACAAAACCTTTTTAACCAATAAAGCTAAAATCTCCCTATCCCATGCCTACCTCCTCCCCACCCTATTCTATGGTTCACAAATCCTTACTAACCTTCAAACCACTTTCCTAACAAAGCCGAATCCACCTACAATAAAGCTGATAGACTCACAGCAGACCATTCCTACTACTCTCACCACTGCCTTGTTCTTAGAAGGTTAAACTGGCTAGAACTTCTTCACCATCTGCTTCTCTCTCAACTTCAAATGATTCATTCTATTTTGTATGTGCCTTCCTTCTGTCCCAACATTGCCTCAGTTGTCTCACTTTACTGCCCTCCTAGGTCCCTAAGAAGCCTAGAATAAAATCTTCTTCAAATCTACAAGCCTAAAACAAAAATAGGGCAAAACTTGTACAGTTACTCTCCAGCCCAGTCCTGGAATAAACTTTCTTTAGATATCAGAAATATCAATGATCCACTAAAATTCAAAACTGCGATTCAAAACTATCTAAACAGGACATGGATCTGTTACCGTAACTACCCCCTTGAATGATCTCCCCATACTCATCACCTCCCTCTCACCTAACTCCCTACCTGTCTTCTAGTCACTGATATCCTACAATTAAATGTTATCTCTTTTGTACAGCAATTCTACTGCACATCCTACTTAGCAACCAAAGTCAAATTCTCTGACAAGACTGCACAGCTTGTTTTGAATGATGTAGAAATGTATATACTCCCTGAGGTTGTTAATCATTTACTGCATATTATGTTAACTCACTTTTAATATATGATGTATCTGTGTTTGCCTTCATACTTATTTGTATATGTGTTTTTATACTTAATTTTTGTAATTGTGGAGTTTTTCTCCCCGGGCCTCCTCTGAAAAAAAGGCTTTGGCTCAGTCAAACTAACCTGGTCAACAAATGTCAAATAAATAAATTGCCTCTCAACTTCTTAGCTCAACAATGATTGATGAATCCATACTTACGTTTTGTTAGAAAATGCCAAATTCCTTGACAGAATTTACAAACTGGAATAGTTTCATTTCAGGGGAATGAAACACATGATAGCAAAAAAGTAAAAATATACCTCTTACAGCATATGAACATATAAATATAATTTTTAATATATAAGCCCTTTTGGGCATGTGTGTTGGTGGTGTATATAAAGACTGGGGGTTGGCATAATAGTTAAGGTGTTTACCTCACAGGCACAGGATACAGAGTCTGATTCTTACCTTTGGGTTAAAAAAATTTGGTTAGGCTTAAAGTGGTCCACAAAGGGAGATAGCCTAGTATTAACCTTTGAACCTATTTAGCAAGTGAAGCCGCAGAAAGCTTTACAGTGAATGTGTCAAAAACCACACATTTCAAGGGAATGTTAGAAAAGTGTTGAACAATGAAAAATCAACACTGCTGGGGATTTGCATGAAGGAAATCGAATATTGTAAAGCAACATATCACCCTCAAGGGGTCAGTGTCGTGTGTCCAGGGATAAAGAATGCACTCATCACTTTATGAACATGTTCAGCCTTTAAAGCCAACATAGGGATAATGTTCTCTTTACCATATTTTATAGTTCCTTGGTGATGCATACTTTCACAAAGATCATTTGCTTTACTGATGGCAATATCCTTCGCACATGCCAAGGATTTTTCTTCAGTTTTGCCATATGATAAGTGTAATTTAGCAGTGATTGTACATGGGTATCAATATTGCTCTCTGCAAACCATCTTGCAACATATGACCACAGAAAGATGACTTTAATATATAAGCCCTTTTTGGGCATATGTGGGGTGTGTATATTTATTTTGCAACCAGATAAAAGGATGGAAATGGGAGTATGGCACAGAGGTGAAAGGGGGATGCAAGCCGAGGGTAGAACCCAAGGTGAACAAATGAGAAATGAGCAGGTTGGAGGTGGAATTGGAGCACACCTTTTATTTTATTTTATTTTTTTATTTTACATTTGTTGACCCGGCTAGTCTAACTGGATACATGTCCATTTTGAATAGAGGCCCAGGAAGATAAGCTCCACCTTAAACTAAATAAATCAAGACAGAAAAAAGTCCAAAAAATATCTAAATACATATACATGAAGATTTTCTTCAAGAACTTAATTATACAGAACTAAATTATACAGAATGTGACTACTGAGTTTAACAAAGCAAATACAGTACTATTACCATGGGAAAGTGTTTGACATTCTCCATAAAGTATGTTGGGTAGGAATGTACATTTACAATGAAGTATATAGGTTATAAAAAATATATAACTCTGAAAAATAAGAAAATTATTAAATATATATACTTAAAGAAGTAATTACAGTCATAGTGAAAGAATAGTTGGTCTATATACAAGGTGGAAAGACATGTGATCACAGCAGAAAGGATGTTGCAAAGAACATACTCAGTGATAGTTCCCTGGGAGAAAGATACTAAGAAGGGAATGAGGGAAGAATTTACTATTTCTGCAATGGGGGTTTTGGAGGAGAGGTATAGAATAATGTTGTACTGGGGGGTGTTAGTCAGGGTTAGTACATGGACATAGCCATTGTGTTTTTAGTTGAATTTTTAGTTGCTTTTTAAAGAGAGGTAATGATGACAGAGATGTAAGTTTTGTGGGAAGCTTGTTCCAGATCTTCCCTACTGAATTAGAGAAAAGAGAATCACCTGCCTTGTTGTGGGATTTCTGGATGGTAACCAGTAGTTTATTTGCTGAGCGAAGGGTAGTAAGATTTGTGTAGGGCGAGATGAGGCTACTGAGAATAGGAGTATTACTAGGATGGAACAGAATCTTATGGGTAATGGTGAGTCGTTGAAATTCTAGCTGGTTATGTAGGTCTAGCCATCCTAGAAGTTTGATATTTAGACAGTGATGAGTTCTAAATGGGGACCCAGTAGCAAACCTGGCAATATTGTTATAAGAAGTGGTCAATTTGTTTAGGTAGCTTTTGGAAAGATTAGTATAAATGGGTGAGGCATAGAGGAGGGTGGAGATCAGATGGGTCTGAGCAATAGTAGATCTGGCTTCTGGGGTGAGAAAAGGTTTTATCCTATACAAGGATCCAAGTTTTCTGTTTACTGTTTTAATAGTAGCATTAATATGTGAGTCAAAGTTGAGGTTGTGGTCAATCATTACACCTAAGAGTTTGGTAGTTGGGTCAGGAGCTATGATTGTACCATTGATTGATGTAATAGAGAAATCTATTGGGGGGATTTAATAGTTGGAATAAATAGTAATAGTTTTGTTTTTTGACATGTAGGAGTAGACAACATTGTCGGAACCAGTTTTCTGCTAGGTTAAATACTGTTTGGGTGATGGATTGGAGTTCAGATGAAGTGGAGACTTCACAAATCAAAGTGGAGTCATCTGCGTATTGTATGCAGGTAGTTAGAGGTAAATTTATAGAAATGTTGTTAATGAATATGGAGAAGAGTAGAGGTCCAGGATAGAGCCTTGAGGGACACCAAGGGTAATAGGGAGATGTTTGGATAGGTTATTATCCCAAAGGACAACCTCTCAATGTCTTAGTTCAATAATAATGTTGAACTATAACAAATATTTATTATTTACTAGCAGTAATTATCAATGATTTGTCAGACAACTACACTTATTAGGCTGAACAACTGTAGTCAGTCATGTACATTACTGAAATATCCCAGAAGTTTAGAGGCATGGATGGGAGTTTTTTATGTTGGACAGGTGTTCTTTTTTTTTTTTTTTTTTTTTATTGAGAAAGGAAAGTTGAGGAAGGAAGTCTAAGAAGTAAAAGATGGGTAACAGGAGAAGGGCAGGTCACAGGGAAAGACAGACATGATTGACAGGGTGAGGAGTAACACAGTGCATGAAGGGAAACATAATGGTGAGGGTAGACAATGGTGAGGGAAGGATTGTACAACACACAGAAGTGAGCATAGACACAAAAGAGAGGGGAACACCAGGCTTGCAGATAGGACTGGGTTTTCAGAGATGCAGTGTCTGCCAGTTTAGAGCCAGTGGAAGATTGCTCATGACCCTGTAAACCATCGCAACATAGTGATAGGTTCACAAGTTCTCAGAAAGTGGAGATAGCATTGGACAGGGATGCAATGCAACAGGTCACTGGAGCATGGTTTCCATATGGTCAATGTGCGCATCCATCTCCCTATCTATTATCTCCTCCACAAGCTCTGCCAGCTCCTGATGGCTGACAAATGTGTCTAACTGATTTGCACTGCTACTGGTGGGTACCAATGTAGGGCTACCTGACACAAGTGATGTACGTAAGGCAGGAGATGTGGAGGCAACTGTGACAACCTGGGTATTACGTATATGGACCTCATAGTGGTGCACTGATATTAATGGGATGATGCATGTACTCTGCTACGACAACAGAATTTTTTTAGGGGAAAAGGAATAGAAGAAGTGTAAAATGTAGCACACAAGGTAATTCGAGCAATATTCCAAGCAGGTTCACCTAAAACAACAAAGGAACTGCATGAAAACACAGCTGAGGCATATAAAATATTTATTCAAAAAACAATTGATAAAAACAGAGTTTAAATGAAGTTTAAAACAAAACCAGTCAAATAGAAATTAGTAAATGCTTTCACCTACCAACTGTATGTTTCTTCAGACTTAATTAACCACATTACATAGTATCCTTAAAAATAGATTTATAAAATGAAGCAGCCACTACCTACTAACTTAAGTAACCCTCTAGACTTTAGAACAGGTTTTAAAGAGACAGTATTGTTAATACCATAACTTTGTCAGATTGAAAAGTAATAATCAACCTAGTCTCTAAAACTTCAGTTAGATTCTTTATATCTCCAAGACGCTTATTAAAGGGTATAAGTTGTATAACTTGAAAAGAAAACGTGTTTACTGTGATGTATTTCAATATGCCTGTAAAGTACATTCGAGGAAATGCCTCTTCTTATCTCACAAACATGCTCTCTGATTCGCTCTCTAAGAGTTCGATTAGTGTTCCCAACATAATATGCTGGGCATGCTTTACATAATGCTAAATAAATTGTTTACTTGAACAATCAGATTATACATTAAATTCATGCATTTTACCAGTTGTGGGATGCTTAAAAGTATTCTCAATCTTAATGTATGAACAGCTAGCACAGTTTCTACATTTAAAAGTCCCAATATATTGGGATATTCTTAGACTCATTATGATGCTCATAACAGAGAGTACACTTGAGATTCTTCCTATTTTTAAAAGTAAAGGATGAAGTATCACCCACTAATTTCCTAACCTTCTCATCTGCTGTTAATATATGCCAGTTTTGCTTAACAATACTATGTAGCACACCTGCAGGTGTAGCTGAAGTAGATATGGCAAGAATGACAGATTTTTTCTAGGTTACACATCTAGTTTAAAAAGCAATAGCACATCCACAAACAAATTATTTCAACAGTGCACCAGTTAGCAATAAGGCAAGGTGAGATATGCATGCAATGAAAACCATACATCCACCCACTTCCCCAGAACTCAACAGAAAAAGGTCCTGACATTCAAACATGCACAAAGAAGGCAATATCAATGAGCAGTAAAGTTTTATAATGCAGCAATACAAACACGGGAGAAATTTTCAATGTCATTAGGCAAAAAAAGAGTTATAATACAGCAATACAGATATGAGAAAATGCAATGTCATTGAGCAGCAAAATTCTTGAAGGCAGTAGTACTAACACAAGCAAAATACAATGTCATTGAACAATGAAGATTTATAATGCAACAATACAAATATGAGAAAATGCAATGTCATTGAGCAGTACTGACACCCTGAACCCCCCTGATCAATTCTAAACAGACCAGCTATGAAACACTCTATTATACCCTGTTCACTGGCCAGTGACTACTTACAGTCTTGCTGCCTGCATGATGGGGCCCAAGTTGTAGCTCATATGGATCCAAGTTATTTGTAATCCACAAAGCATTTGGGGGGGAAATCCACAAGCTTATAAAAAAATATAAAATGATGGCCAGAGCCTCTCACCAATCCATCCAGAATATCTTAGTGACCAGGCACCGTGGTTCCTCTGATGAGCAAAGCAGAAAAATCACCTGCCAATCCGATAATCATCTTTGGCTTCTCTGTACTAGGCCCAAAGGAAACTCCTTTCTTGCTGAATCATATGCAGGCATGGAACTACTGGTTTCAGACTTCTCTCCTGATTCCACAAAATACCATCATCCAGGATTTCAGCAAAAGACAGACACAATCTGCTACTTCACTTCCCTGTCCCCAAAGCACTAGAAAAGAAAATCCAGTCATGCTGCAAGGCCTTTTTTCCCTTCAGCTCCCTGTTTCAGTCTTCCCTCCTTCAGCTAGTATTCCAGTCTCCTCTTTCACTTTCGAAATTGTCTTTTATATTCCTGAAAAGACCTCCACCTTGTGGTGTAATGACAAACTACAGTCTGTTACTTCTTCAATGAAATACAGTGGGAGCTACAGCTATATATATATATTAGAAGTATCCGAAGGAAAAAAATACACATTCTTTAACCTCCTCAAAGGAATGCTTAGAATAAAACTCAGGTGTGTTTAGCATATTCTCTATTTTCATTATATAACTGTCAGTATCTGTAGCAATTATGCCACTTAAAACTGAATATATAGAATGGAAAGATAAGCTAACCACACTACTTAATGAATAACTCTTGTAAGTGAAAACTTTTTATTGACTATTTGAACACTCCTCACCCTAAATTACCTTGTTTTTTTTGGGATTCCCAAACCCCATAAGAATAGGGAAGATCCACCTTACAAACCTGTTATTGCAAGTGGAGGTTCCATATCAGAGGCCACTGCCATATACTTAGATTTTATTCTTCAGCTTCTTGCTGAAAAGAACTCATCTTTTATTTTAGATTCACTTGATTTTTTTAAGAAAAATAAAAGAAGTGCATGTGAATGAGCAAAGCATTTTGCTAACTATTGACACGGAAGCCCTTTACACTGAGTTACCACACATGTACTGTACTGAAGAAGTTACAGAGGCTTATAGCAGAAATAACAATGCTACACAAGGGCAAACTGAACACTTGGGAAAGCTAATAAATTTGGTGTTGAGTTACAGTTTTTTCAGTTTCAATGGCCAGGCTTACAAACAGATGAGGGGACTAGCCATGGGTACAGCTATGGCCCCTAGCCTGGCCAATGTAGCCTTAGGCAAATGGGAGGAGGACTTTGTACTGTAAAGTGAATACTGGAGTTTTATGATCAGCTAACTTCACTTTATTGACAATGTATTCCTAGTCTGGCAAGATAAGAAATCGAAACTGACTGAGCTTATCCATTACATCAATAACTCCACGTCCTTCCTGAAATTTATCACTTTCCATCAGCTCTGAGTCAGTGTAGTACCTTGATATGACTGTCAGTAAGTATTGATAAAGACAGAGGAAAATTAATCAGTAACTTATGCAGGAAACCGACAAGAGTGAGCTACTTACTTTGCAGAGACAGTATGCATCCAGTAAAAACGAAGTTCAATGTAATAAAATCACAAGGCTATAGCATTACCACATATTTAGTCCATTTTCTCAAAAAATATGAATGATCTTGAAAATGATTTCTTAACCAGAGAATATGAATCAAACATGTTACATATTATCCTGGATCCCATTAGAGATTCTAAAATTAACAATGACCCTATGTGAAATAGGCCTTTTGGTAGAATTATGCAACAAGGACACCCTAACCCAAAAGAATAAAAAAGTAAGGAGAGTTGCATTTTAACTTATACCTGGGATTTCAATACAATTATAGCCATTATTAAGGAGAGCTGGGCCATCCTCACTGACAATCAGCAGCTTGTAAGGGTTTTAGGAGAGCACCCTGCTTTTGTACATAAACAGTGCAGAAGCATACGTAGCTCTGTGAAAAAGAAAAGTAAGGAACACCAGGATGACATGAGCACTAAAATCTGTGGGCACCTAACTGCACTGTCTGTGAACACGGAGTGTGACTTATGTGAGTGCCCCTGTCTTAAAAAGATGGTGAAATCTTCAGCAGGTGGTAACTGTAATACTGAAAAGGTTGTATACAGGGCCATGTGTAATAACTGCCCTGCATTTTATGGGGGTAAGACTATGAATAAACTGAAAAGGAGGATTTCAGGTCATCTTTCTGACATCAGATGTAAATACCAGAGGAACGCCTTATACAAACACTTATTAGAACACCCAGACCTTCTGGTTTTAAATTTATCATTCTGGAATGTGTGGAGATGGATAAGCTTGAAGGGGACGTCAGTGGCATGTCAGAGGAAAAAAGAACTATGCTGGTAGTTGAAATTAAATGCATTCAGAAGACCAGGACTTAACTACTTTACAATTGCTCTATTAATAGTGTATTGGATTTACGTAAGCTGCCACACAATCTGTAAAGGTTTTTTAGGGAATATTTTAAGGAATATTTTTATGTACTAAAAATAAACTAAATAATAATAAATATGATGTAAAGAATGTGTGTATATATATATATATATATATATATATATATATATATATATATATATATATACATATATATGTTCAGTTACTTTAACATCAATTATGCTTTGATTAGATTTATTTCATCACACCAGAGATTTAAATGGTGAATTCAAAACATACATTTTTTCATGCCACTATTACCATGTAGTATCGGTATAATTCTCCCATTTACCGTACTGATGGGTGCTCATGCGCACTCATGCACACATCTGCATACTTTTGTACATTACTAGTTTACTTCATCCACGGTTTTCTGTATTTTTGTGTGTTTTTCTTCTACTTTTCATTGTATAAATATCTTTTTGGGGCTGTAAACAGGAAAACTCTCATGCCAGTTTTTTTTTTTTTGCAAAGCACTGAAAATTTTTCTGAGCTGTTTTTTATGCATACTAATGCACAAGGATGTGCATTTACTAAATATTATTAGACAGATGTATTTTTATATTTATAGTGTTTTAGTTTGATTATGTGATAACTATGCATTTTGTCTTGATTTCAGATGTTGTCACAGACCTGATGAAGGCTTTATTGCATTAGACAGGCGAAAACAATTTTAGTTGAAAGTCTTTTTATGTATACCTTTTTATGTATATCTTTTTATGTATATGTTTTGCTTTTCTTCATACCTGATCTTGGAATGTGGGTTACAAATAGATAGGTAGTGTTCTCCTTAACTAGGATTTAGTTTGATTTAATCAGTAGTAGTCTGTGGGGGTAGGTACTTGCTGTTCTAAAATGCACTTTTACAGCCCTTTTTATATTGTTTGCCATAAATAGGCTGGTTTAAAACTAAACAAATGTATATTTTCCAAACCTACTTCTAAGTATATAAAAGATATGTTTAACATTGTTAAAATACTTCTGAATTTTGTTACTGAGGATCACTTCTCTATAACGAATAAAGGCTTGTTACATTGGAACACTGCCTGGGTTTCATGATGTTTGGAAATTATTGTGACTGAGCTCATCAACAAAGTTTTAAGACCACTAGTTTCTCTGTTTTGTATTCCGTAATTCATATTTCCTACATTAGTTGCAAGTCAAGTCCAAACATACACCTGCCTAGCTGCACTTATTCATGAAAGCCGAAATTAGAATATAATAAATTACTAACAATCACTAGGGCTTGGAATTGTAAACTACCCATTTTGTTGGATGTAGAAAGGTAATCTGTGAATTTTAGAAATATTTATTTTGCACAAACCAAGGAAATATAAGTTCTTCTATTTGTTCAGTTAGTACTACATGTTTCAATGTGCATTGGGAAACAATACAGCGCTAATGTGACAGGATGGTTCTTCATCATTTTCTCAGGTTTCACAATGAACTGAAAAACACTGAATGATGTAAACGTAAACATTTGTCTTTCAGAATATGCAGGTGGTGAAGTTCAGGTTATTTCCCAAATGTTATTAACTATGGCTTAATGTTATTAAGTATATGCCCACTCATGCCCAATAAGCAATTCACATTTGTAAAGCAATTTAATGGTTATAAAATTCGAACACTGTGCATTATTTGAAATGCTCAGTGGTTTTGAAAGTTTAACAAAGCATTGAGTAATTTAAATTAACATTTGGCAATGGCGTCGTATAAAGAGACATTGAAAGTTCAGGCCCCTTTGAACATTGTCAGAGGAAATATTAAATACAACATTTTGTTTAGTTGATTGAATGGAAACTTTTCATACATTAGGCTATTGCTTGCAATTTCTCAATATTAAAAATGGATACAAAATTGTTATAGTTGCAATATCCAAATTAAATCAATATTGTGTTGATCTACATGCATATTTAAAGGCAGCCTAGTGCCTGTTAAACCTTTGAGGAACACATTAGATAATGTTTAATATTAAAATATGCACAGGTAGCATTCTATTAACTGCTGATCTACTGTATGCTATACTGTACTGGTAGTAAGATACAAACATTTGTCAGTGCTGAATGTGGACCTGCATTGGAGCATAACTATAACCATAATGGTTCAAGTGTTATGACCAATACAATGACGGAAATGAGGCAGTTGTTAAGTACAAATTAAGACAGTAATCCTTTAGTGCATTCAAAATGGTATTCTGCATCACATTTATGAGTAGCAGCCAATACATTTTCCAGCGCTGATCCAATTTTTCACATTCCCGCCTGCATGCGTTATTAACAGTGCTACTTAGTAATGTTAAGTGGTAACTAGTACATCATACACCACTTGGAAACTTTATTAACAGTGTATTACTATGGCATTCCCAGAAATATTATAGCATCCCAAAAAACAATATTTAGATAATTTCCAAATATACAATGACTGAAACATTCTGGCACTGTAGTTTGTTTTACATTGAAAACATTGCTTTGTTTCAGATTACTGTCACAGAACTGAGATGAATTGACATGTATGAAGTGTTACTATAATGTTTATGCAGTAGCAGATTGTGACTAGAATGATGCATTACTTTATGTCACATAATAAAAAAAGTTGTCTTGCATAATATGTATCTTTTAATTAACAGCAAATTGATTTTGAAATGGAAAAACTTATTCCATATATTTAATTAATTCACTCCTTCTCCAATACATGCTACTGAAATGTAATAACCAAATATAAGTAAAAGTACTTTATTTTACATAACTGCAGAAATAATTTTTGAGGAGTATTTGTGTGAGGATATAAGGGCAGGACATCATCATCATCAATTCCCTTTTTACATTTTTTACATGGGGTCAGGGTGTCACATCAAATGTTGCCACCTGTCTCACTTCAGGGCCACACTCCTACCTCCTTTGACTGACATGCCTATCACAGGTCTTCTCTTTTGCAATCCAACCATCTCTTTGCAGGATGTTTCCTCTTGACTTCTTCCTGTCTCTCCCAAATTTTCTTCACCAAATTGTCTTGTCTTTCTTGTACATATGACTGAGCCACTGCAATCTCTGCAGTTTGGGCTACTTTCACTTTTGCACTGATGTCCTCATTATTTCGCCTGACCCATCATGCACATCCTACCACCCATCTTAAGCACCACATCTTCATCACCTCAAGATTTCTCAACCGCTCTACCTTCATTGTCCAGGTTTCTATACCATATAGAAATACTTGGTCACACCAGTGTTTTGTATGCCTTATTTCTCAGATTCTCCTTCATTCTTCTGTCACATACTTCTCCTGATGCTATGTCCCAGTTGGCTGCAACACCTCTGATTCTAGCTTCGACCTCCATATTCTGACTTTCTGTCTTCACAACCACACCTCATATATTCTTGAAACTGTTAAGCCATTCCACCATTTTCCCTTATATCTCACTTTTAAGCTCCTTCAGATTTCCCCTTTTGCTGCCATGACAATTGCCTTGTCTCTACTCAGTGTCATCCAATGTGCCTTTTTTTGGCGTTCCAGACCCTATCATTTGCTGAAGTTCCTGTTTTGAGTTTGTTTGTAGTGGCACATCATCTGCATACAGCAGCTTTTATAATCTGACCCCTTGATGTATTTGCTAATGTAGCCCATCACCAGTATGAACAGCAGTGGGCTTAAAGCTGAACAGTGATATATCCCACTGGGAACTCCTCTGTGAGTCTGAACACATTTCATATTTATGTCATTGGGCCCTTGTACATAGCCTGCACTAATTCTATCAATGCTTCTGGGGCTTCAGATCATCACAGGAGTGCTCAAATCAGCTTTCTTAGGACCATGTCAAATGGCTTCTCTAAGTCTAGGAATACACAGTGTCAAATAGTGGATTCTAGACATAGTTGAGATTTCCTTTTCCTATGCTTTAGGTCTAACAGCTAAAATGTTTATTTAGTATTGAAGGTGTCATGTATTAAAAAAGAATGAAGCTTATTCCTTTAAGTACAAAAGATGTCACCACATTCCAATGTCAGACTTATGCTACTGTCAACCACCCAGGTGACAGTCGTTTTTTCAGAAGGCAAATCATCCAGTATTTTATAACATTTACTTTCATATGTTGCTTTAAGGTGTTTATAAGTTTAGAGCTAATTCTACAATAGGCCTGTTCATTTCTTACATTTAATGAGTGAGTTCTAGGTGGCAGCAAGTGATATTTTTGAGGCAAGTGATATTTTTCCCAGGTAGTTAAGCCAAAAAAAGTAGACCAATTAACTAGGAGGTTAGCTTATTCTTAAAATTTCTTAAACATGCTTTTTGCATTTGTAAATTGTATCACCAGGTAAAAACAATAATAATTCATAGGTTCTGCTCTTGTTTGCCTTAAAAGATCTGTCCTAAAAGAAACCAGTTTTATACTGATTTCTTTAAACTAGTATCATTCTCCCATTTGTGCTGTCTGAATCCTGTCTACTAAATAAATTACACTTTCCTACTTTTATTTTCTCTATATGCATTATTTTGTTTTATTCAGCTAAGGGCTACAGTTTACACACATTGGATTAGAGTGAAGGAAGACTTTGGTTAATTGTAAGGAAATAATTCTGCAAGTATAAGAGATTTTCCATACCCACTTTTGGCATTTAATTACTGCAAAATTTAAGGCACAGAAAGCTGGTTTTCTTTTCTCATGACTTTATCCCACAATGATCTTTTTTCTGGTTTCTGTACTGGTGGTAGGTAATTTGACTACTAAAACATATCACTTCTATGTAATTATTGATCCTCCTTATTTTTGCTCACATGTTTTTTGTGCCCTTCCAAAGGATCCACTAGCTGCCGTGTGCATGTGCTCGTCTTCCATCAACACAGCAAGGCAGAGAGAAAATAGCAGCAGACCTATGACCTATGGAAACTTCTGACACCAGGACAGCACTTTGACCTTTGATCGTCTGTGGCCCTGCACCCTGCACACAGAGGGCAGGTTGTGTGCATGTGTAACTCTGCATTCACACTCTGCTGTACACAATCTGACTACTGGTTTCTATACTTCTTTTATGCTGGAACCTAGACTCCCTGGCATCCCCCAAGGCCACAGCTATACAAGAAAATCTACCCACCCTTGGAATGGATGAAGCCATCGATTCTCAGTCCTTTCCCAGCTGGTTCCTATACTGTCTGGGCCCAGTGCTTAAACTCAGATGTTGTCAGTCACACTTAGCTCCCTATATCTACCTGCCACACAGCTGATTTAGTTGTTCCTCATTGCTATCCCACCTTCTGCTGATCTTTTCAACTGCAATAGTAGATCAGCACTTATGTCAAGTGCAAATCGTTCTTCTTTCCCCTTTCTGTTTATTTTTCATGCAGCTCTATCTGAAAAACGGAACATGCCCGAGAAATACTACTGAATTTATATTCAGTCACTAGAACTAGTAGCACTTCTTGATTAAAGCGTGTTTTAGCATCTTATTATCCTTTTCCAAATGTAAGTTCTCAATAGGATCCCTTCAGAATATTTGACTTAAAACTTTTTTGTTACTTTCTTAATACCGAAGTCATGAGACTAGAAATATTGAAGTTCCATTTTGCCTTTAACAAAGTATCATTGCAAAATACTTGCTATACAAAGTAAAATAATACACTACAGATGACACTACTAAAGCATTTATGTGGTGTTCATGCTATTTATTTTTTCAAGTAGTATACAACAAAATGGAAATTACAGAAATATTACACTGCAAATATTTCTGCTTTAAATCATTTTAACATTGATTAATCATTCCTAGCTTTTGATCATAGGGCAAAGTATTTTATGTGGAAAAGTGTTAGCACTTTAATCATATTAAAGGAGTACCGCACCCACAGACTCAAAAAACATGTTTAAAACATCATGGCATGATGTTTCCTACACTTTAACAGCACTCTGGGATTATTTACAGGATTTTAAATATTTTTATATGTAATTCCAGACTCTGACCACCTGGAGGTTGGCATATTGACGTGGTTTGGATAAATCAGGTTGCCATCCATTATCCCAGAAATCATTGTTTGGCTCAAAAATGTTACATCATGCAGGCCTCCGTTTGCCTAAAGTTCCAGTCATTTCATAGATGTTGCATGCGTACAAAGTACTGAGTAAAATAGAACAGTGTAAGTAACATTCCCTGCTGCTGGATGACTACTTAAAGGACCACTACGGGCAAATGATGAAGAAAACATATATGTTTTATCTTGCCATGATTTACTACACCTCCCAAAGCTGCCTTCAGCAAAATAAGTACTCATTCCTAATTTTATTTTGTTTTTACTCTTGTCTGCCCTCATGGGGGCAGACATGGTGATTCCTTTGGAAAGCTAAATCTGTCCTGTAATGCAGACTGTGAGGACAAATAGCCCTACCATTTGTGGTCAGACTAGACTTCCATTCACTTACAATGGAACTCCTGAAAAAAACTGCCAAGTTTGAGAGTCTGCAGCTCATGTGTCATTGACTGGTATGCGCTGAGTTTTACAAATGTTGTTCCTACTAATGTACTACACATTCTCTGAAAGAAACTTGCAAAAGTGTCAACAAATTACAGAGATAAAAAAAGACTTTTCACAAGGAGCAGTTTTGCAAGTTTCAGTTCCTGGCCAGGTTACTCCTCCCATCTCCCCTCCTTCAGTGGGCTACAGTCTCACATTTCCAGCTTTGCTATTTAGTCAGCTTTGCATGACAATATAAATAAAAAATAGCCTGGTGTGCCACTAAAACTATTCCCTTGTATGTCTCTTCACTTCTGAATAGCAATTCCCAAGAATAAAAAAAAAAGCAAACTCATCAGTCCAGAGTTTAGGCTAGTCTATCCATTTTTTTAAATGCGCACAGTAAAATATTCAACTTGTAATGCATTTTGGCTGCTGACATGGTTATCTTTACATAGTTATTCTCTTACAGTATAACCTGAACTTATGGTATTTAATGATACATTTTACAACAATTCTCTGTTTCTTAACAATGACCTCCCAAGCCTCTGATGTGACCTAGTACTTTCTTACTATTGCTTTATGTAGTTTGTCTTAGTTGTATATTTGTAGTGTGTTTCTCATCCTCTCAGCAACAGACTCCTGGAGAAGCATATATTGTATTGAAAGAGTACCAGCAGCAGTAGCAGTGATACCACACTCCAAAACAATGCACTCAAACATAGTACTGACAAACACAAGGGAATGTATATGTCTGAATCAAGCAGTGATGAAATTGCTAGGGATTTCACTGAGCAAAATTTTACTCTTAATTTCTCCATTTCATAATGCATAACATTTGCACCACACTTACAAAGGCACATCATTGCAGCTCGCCCCCCCGCCCCCGCAACTGCAACATTGCCAGATAAAACCACTGCTATGGTCCGGTTTCTCCCTACCATTATTACAAGCCAAGAATAACACTTTTTAATAAGGATACCTACCAGACAAGTCTGCATAGCACACTTTGTCTACTTGTATCACCGCAGCTCGGGTCCCCACCCCCCAGCAACTGCAACATTGCCAGATAAAAGCACTGCTACGGTCTGGTTTCTCCCTACAGTTATTGCAAGCCAAGAATAACACTTTTTAATAAAGATACCTACCAGACAAATTTGCATAGCGCATCATCGCAGCTTGGGTCCCCCGCCCAGCAACTGCAACATTGCCAGATAAAACCACTGCTACTGTCCGGCTTCTCCCTACAGTTATTGCAAGCCAAGAATAACACTTTTTAATAAGGATACCTATCAGACAAGTCTGCATAGGTGGCTGGATATTTACAGTTCTTGTTATTAGCAGATGTGGTCCTTAACAGTTATGTTTTAAACATTGTGACTGCTTATTTACATTTCCTTTTACAGCACATTTGTTACTTTTACTAGTTATTTTTTAAACATTGTTTTGGCCGGCATGCACACCTGCAAGGCCCCCCCAGGCAACTACAGCTTTGTCTATTGCCACTAGGTGTCATAACTTTACAATATACTTGCTGTATTTTGTCCCAAATAGATCTGCCTCCACGCTGAATACTTGTAAAGAAAGGCAAGTACCATTTACTTGGTGTATTTTGTCCCTCAGATAGATTTACCTTCCTTTGTATTACTTGCACACCAAGGCCTTAAAGTAGTGTTTCTGCAACTAACTGCTTACACTCCTAATTTCCTGCTTCGACCTCTTCCTTGCTTACACTTACATTACAGCTCCAAGGCTTCCACTTCTTATGCTGATTACTTTCCTTTGCAGTCTTCTGTGAGGGGGTGGGACAGATCTCTACCGGCTTTTTCTGGTCATACCTTCCCCCATTTTGTATCTCCCTCTTCTAACTTCCTCCTCCCCCATGCACATTAACTAGGCTATATTAGTGGGTCTCCTTGAGCGGCACCCTTTTGAAAGTTATCTTTTGGCCTGCTTGTGGTGAGGAAGCTTCCCCAGACCTTTTTTAGTGTGACTGCATCAGTATAAGTAAATTAAACTAGTACAATACAGCCAAACAGACACATATGGTGTAAACAGAAACAAGTGGAATGATACATTTGGTGTACAAACAAAAGAAACAAGTAAGCCCATTGATATACTTGGAGTTAGTGTTAGCCCCGCTGCTGTCAGGCTCACTCCGCTCCCCTCCCTGCTTCCTATTCCCACCCGCCCCCACTAGTGCTACATTTCAACTGAACTTAGCCACGCCCATCATGCTAACCACCAATCACTGAATCTGCCCAACCCCTGTACCCATTTCCTTCTCTTCCACTATTCCATATCCTGTAAAGCACAGTCTTCCATCTAACTACCTTACAATCACAAACAACACCTCTCATCATCCACCACACCCACCCCATCCCAAGCAGATCTCTCACTCATGACCAAACCATGCCCAAACTACCCAAACCCACATACATACACCTCTTACTATTGCTCCTAGGTGTACCCACAGTCCCACTGCTAACTTCTATCACCAACCACCAAAAACAACTTAATTTTATCCATATACCAAGAAAAACTACTTCCTTTGACATTATTACAACACACCCTTTTACTCAACTAGTCCCACATCACTACCAAACCTTCTTTATTCACCACTACGCACACAGATCACAGCCATCACACTACCAGTCTCAAACAACTATAAAGACCTTTAAGACCATAAACAAACTACTCAAACTCTATTTTTACCTCAGAGCCTAACTCATTAGCTGCGGTGATATACACCCAAACCCAGGCCCAGAAAATCTAGGAGCCCCAACCCGAATGATACCCTACTCCACCGAGACTACACAGCTTCATGTACAGATGACTCCAGTTTTGCAGTCAAGGACAAAGGCAAAGACTAAGGCTCCGGCAAAGACAAAGCAGCATGCACAGGTACCTTCTGTTCAGGGCCCTAGACCTCAAAGACAGATGCTTAGAATGGCTGAAGACCTGTTAACTATGATCAGGGGTTCTCATCCCCCTCCTGACAAGAGACCTAGGCTAGAGCCAGATTATGATTCCTCTGATCAACTTTCGATTTCTTCTGCTTCTTCTTCTGAGCAGGATTATTCCTTCCCTCCTTATGAGGATTCTGATGCTGAAGAATCCCTTCCTTCGGCCTCTCCTCCTGAGGATTATTCATTTGGGGAAACCTTGCATGACATGAGAGAGCATTTTCACTGGGAAGGGCAGGAATACTCTGAATCTAAGAAAAGGCTTGGGGATTTTTTTCTGCTTCCACAGCATAGACCCCTGGCTATTCCCCCTGTATTGGACATTGTGGATGATGTTTTTACAGAGGCATCTCTCTCCTGATTCTTTTCCTCCTGCTCCTGTCAAACCGGATAGGTATTATAGGGTTCCAGATTCCCACAAATATCTTTTTAAAAATCCTTCAGCTGATCCAGAAACTATTAAAGCGACCTCTGCTAAGAATACTATTCCCTCTGACCTAGAGTCCAGAGCCTTGGAAGGATGGGGCAAAAAAGAGTATACTTCAGCTACATTGTCTATTAGAGCTTTGAATTGTCAGTTTCATATGTTAAAATATCAGCAATTCATTTCGTCTGTGTTAAAGAAAAAGATTTCTGCTGTTTCTGGTGGTGCAGACAATAAGGAATTACAGGATTTATTGCATGCTACTGAGCAGGTGGGTAAACATACCCTGCACTGTGGTTTTGATTCTTTGGAGGCTTCTTGCAGGGCTGCACCAACTGGCGCAGTTATTAGAAGGCACGCTTGGTAAAAGGAGCAAAGTTTGCCTGAGCAGGTTAAAGCAAAGCTTTTAGATGCCCCTTTGCAACACAATGTTTTGTTTGGGGCCAAAGCTGAGGAAGTATTAAAGAAAATGGAAGACAAAGCCAAATCTATGCAGATGGTTAAAGATTTTCTACAGGTACAAGTCCCTAGATTTAGCAGGAATTGGCCAGCTAAACCTTGGTCCTTTCCTAGCTCGGACAGACCTCAGAAGGGCAGATACAGGCGTTCCAGAGGTAGAGGTCAGGCACAGCCCCCTTTCAGAAATAAGCAGTGGAGTGCTCCCTCTCCCAAGGGAGGGGAAGATAAGTCACAACCTTACAGGAAACAGTCATTATGACTGTCCCTTACTAGCTCCAGGGGCATCCCTCCTAGATGTGCCTTTGGGAGGAACAATCTCTCTTTTTTATCACAATTGGAGCCGCATAACCCAAGACAACTGGGTTCTGCACATAGTTTCAAGGGGTTACAGGTTTCATTTCCATACCTTGCCAAGATCAAATGGATGGCCAGATCTGCCAAAGCATCAATGGGCAGAGGCACAACAGCAAGTTCGGTCCCTCATGGATATGAGGGCCATAGGTTTGGTACCAAATTCAGAAATGGGGCAAGGGTTTTATTCAAGACTTTTCCTGGTTCCCAGGAAGGAAAATGCATGGAGACCAATCCTGGACCTTTCCATATTGAACACCTTCCTAGAAATTCCAAAATTCAAGATGCTCACTCTGCAGCAGCTGCTGCCTATGCTGAGCAAGAACGCTTGGATGGTGACTTTGGACTTGAAGGAGGCTTACCTGCATATTCCCATACTACAAGAGTGCAAAAGGTACCTGAGATTCAAAGCGGGATCGAGGCATTATCAGTTCTCTGTGCTGTGCTTTGGCTTATCTACTACGCCCAGGGTCTTTACAAAGTGCCTGGCACCAGTAATGGCATTTTGCAGAGAGAAGGGAATTCAAATATACCCTTATCTGGATGATTGTCTCATTCAAGCGGATGACAAGGAGACTTTACTTCAGCATCTAACATTTGTGCAGCATCTTCTCTTGTGCCTAGGGTTAACGGTGAACCTAAAGAAATAAAACCTGGTGCCCATGCAGCAAATTACTTTCCTGGGTGCGCTTCTGAGCACTACAACCCAGATGGCTTATTTGACACCAGACAAAAAAGTACAACTGGCTTCTTATTTCAAAAATCTGGCTTTAATGAGTCAGCTGTCTGCAAGAAAAGTTCTGCAGGCTATGGGTTACATGGCATCCTGCATTCTGTTAATACCATATGCAAGGCTGCATATGTGGAAGATACAGTGGTACCTCAAGAGTGTATGGTCTCAGCATTGCCACAGTCTGGAAACAGTGATCGCAATTTTGCCTTCTTGTCTCCGGCAGGAGTTTCTTTGGTGGGCCGAGGCCTGCCTCCAAAACAAGGGGAGGCCTTTCTGTCCCATTCCAGCCAATCAAGTCATAATGACAGATGCTTCAGATCATGCCTGGGGAGCCCACATGCAAGGGAAATGTCTTCAGGGTGCCTGGACAGTGGACCAAATGCATCTGCACATAAATTTGAAGGAGATGCTAGCTGTACAGAATGCCCTGACAGCCTTCAAAGATCTTATTCTACCGGGGCAATTACTGATAAAGACGGACAACACTATGGTGATGTGGTACATAAACAAGCAGGGAGGCTCTCATTCTTACCCCCTGTGCAGTTTGGCCATGGCTCTGTGGAACACAGCACTAGCCAACAAGGTGGACTTACTAGTTCAATTCCTGCCAGGAAAGGACAACACTCTGACTGACAGTGTAAGCAGAACTCTTTTGGATCCACACGAATGGATGTTGGATGTTCGGATATTCAGGATGATAACAGAGGCGTGGGGGTGTCCAGACGTAGATCTTTTTGCATCTCCCCAAAACCATCAACTTCAAACGTTCTGCACGAGGACCTACCACAAGCTAGCATGGAAAGTGGATTCATCTTTCATTCAGTTGGAAGCACCTCTCAGTATATGCTTTTCCTCCTTTGCCTCTTCTTCCTCGGGTACTTCTGAAAATCAAACAGGACAGACCGTGAATGATTTTACTGGCTCCCAACTGGCCTTGGCAATTCTGGTATTCCACCCTGATGAACCTGGCTCAGGGTCCACCCTGGATTTTGCCACAACTTCCACATCTACTGTCTTAACGAGATGGCCAGATCCTGCACAGCCATGTCAAAACTCTGAATCTAGCAGCCTGGCGGATGCAGGGTCTTTAAACAGTTCTACCCTTACCAAACAGGTACTGGACGTAATTCTTGAAGCTAGACGGCCCAGCACCAGGAAATCTTATGCAGGTAAATGGAAAAGAATTTGCTCCTGGACTCAGGCCCAGGGTTTTGATTCTGCAGTTCCAAACATTCCTCTGATTTTCCAATACCTAACAGAGATGTTACCTAAGGGCCTATCTTTTTCATCTATCAAAATTCATGCTTCTGCTATTTCTGCACATTACAGTATGGATCCCCCAATCTTTTCTCATCCATTACTTAAGCAATATATGAGAGGGGCGAAGAATATAAGGCCTCCTTTAAGAGCACCAGTTCCCACTTGAGATCTCAACTTTGTTTTGGAAAAGTTAACTTTATCTCCTTTTGAACCTGCAGCTTCCACACATTTAAAGTTTTTATCATGGAAAACTGCTTTTCTTTTAGCCATTACCTCTGCCAGAAGAGTTTCGGAATTGCAAGCTCTCATGGCTGTAAAACCCTTTATTATTTTTCATCAGGACAGGGTGTCCCTGAGGACTAATCCCACCTTTATGCCTAAGGTGGTTTCAAAAGTAGCCTTGAATCAAACTATTCATTTACCTACCTTTTATCCTAATCCTCAAAGTGAAGAGGAACGTATTTTGCATTCTTTAGATATACACAGGATGCTTCATTTTTACCGGGGACAGGACCAAGATTTTCAGGAAATCGGACCAATTGTTTGTGGCTTATGCTTCTACCTCACAGGGGAGAGCAATCACTAAGCAGACTATTTCTAAGTGGATTGCCCACTGCATCAAGTTCTGTTACTCTCATCATGGTAAGCCTGTTCCTGTTAATGTCAGAACACATTCTACCAGAGCTACTGCCACTTTGGCAGCTTTTCTCACTGGAGTTCCTACCAAGGAGATCTTAGAAGCTGCAACTTGGAGTTCTGTGCATACGCACTACAATCTCCCTAAATCTAGGGCAGGTTTTGCCTCTGCAGTCCTGCAGGGTTTTGTGGCCGCCCCTTCTGTTCCTTCTCCATCCACCCTTTCTTAGCTTTGGGATTCAACCCTACAGTAATGACTGTAACAGTGAACCACGAAGAACATAGTACAGTTGTGTACTCTTACCATAAATGTAGATGTTCGAGTATGTTCACTGTTACAGTCTGGGTTACCCTCCCTCCTGTCCCCTCTTTTGTTGTTCTTTGAGTGCTGTCTGTGTCTCCTTGACATTTCTTTTTTCTCTGAGGTATTTTTGCTGGTGATATTTGGGAATGTACTGGTTTATGTTTGCTTATTCTTTTTGATTAAGCTTTTGGCCTTTATTTTTGGGCACCTGACATCTGGGGCAAGAAAAACTGGGGAAAATGGCATCGGCTGAGATCTTTATACCCCTGGCGCACTGACGTCAGGGCAGGAGCGACTTCTGCCGACGTCGGACCCGACTTTGGGACTCTTGCCGATCTAGGGCTGCTGCCAGCAGGAAGAACCCTACAGTAATGAGTGTTAACAGTGAACATACTCGAACATCTACATTTATGGTAAGAGTACACAACTGTGCTTTATTCTTGGCTTACAATAACTGTAGGGAGAAACCGGACCGTAGCAGTTGTTTTATCTGGCAATGTTGCAGTTGCTGGGGGGGCCCAAGCTGCGATGATGCAGGTAGACCAAGTGTGCTATGCAGACTTGTCTGGTAGGTATTCTTATTAAAACAAGTGTTATTCTTGGCTTGCAATAACGGTAGGGAGAAACCGGGCCATAGCAGTGGCTTTATCTGGCAATGTTGCAGTTGCTGGGGCAAGCTGCGATGATGCAGGTAGACCAAGTGCACTATACAGACTTGTCTGGTAGGTATCCTTATTAAAAAGTGTTATTCTTGGCTTGCAATAACTGAAGGGAGAAACCGTAGCAGTTGTGTGGGTGTGGGTTGCTGTGTTTGTGGAAGGTGGAGGTGTGCCTTTGTAAGTGTGGTGCGAATGTTATGCATTATGAAATGGAGAAATTAAGAGTAAAATTTTGCTCAGTGAAGTCCCTAGCAATTTCATCACTGCTTGATTCAGACATATACATTACCTTGTGTTTGTCAGCACTATGTTTGAGTGCATTGTTTTGGAGTGTGGTATCACTGCTACAGCTGCTGGTACTCTTTCAATAAAAGTATATGCTTCTCCAGGAGTCTGTTGCTAAGAGGATGAGAAACACACTACAAGTATACAACTAAGACAAACTACATAAAGCAATAGTAAGAAAGTACTAGGTCACATCAGAGGCTTGGGAGGTCATTGTTAAGAAACAGAGAATTGTTGTAAAATGTATCATTAAATACCATAAGTTCAGGTTATACTGTAAGAGAATAACTATGTAAAGATAACCATGTCAGCAGCCAAAATGCATTACAAGTTGAATATTTTACTGTGCACATTTTAAAAAATGGATAGACTAGCCTAAACTCTGGACTGATGAGTTTGCTTTTTATTCTTGGGAATTGCTATTCAGAAGTAAAGAGACATGCAAGGGAACAGTTTTAGTGGCACACCAGGCTATTTTTTTATTTCTATTGTCATGCAAAGCTGACTAAACAGTTGAATCTAGCAAAGCTGGAAATGTGAGACTGTAGCCCACTGAAGGAGGGGAGATGGGAGGAGTAACCTGGCCAGGAACTGAAACTTGCAAAACTGCTCCTTGTGAAAAGTCTTTTTTATCTCAGTAATTTGTTGACACTTTTGCAAGTTTCTTTCAGTGAATGTGTAGTACATCAGTAGGAACAACATTTGTAAAACTCTGCGCATACCAGTCAATGACACATGAGCTGCAGACTCTCAAATTTGGCAGTTTTTTTCAGGAGTTCCATTGTAAGTGAATGGAAGTCTAGTCTGACAACAAATGGTAGGGCTATTTGTCCTCACAGTCTGCATTATAGGACAGATTTAGCTTTCCAAAGGAATCGCCATGTCTGCCCCCATGAGGGCAGACAAGAGTAAAAACAAAATAAAATTAGGAATGAGTACTTATTTTGCTGAAGGCAGCTTTGGGAGGTGTAGTAAATCATGGCAAGATAAAAAATATATGTTTTCTTCATCATTTGCCCGTAGTGGTCCTTTAAAACAGAAACAGTGCAAATGCCACAGAACACACTCAAAGTGCTGTTTACTGCTGCCTTTTTTTCTAATTTAGTTTAAATGGCACTAATTTGTGAGACAATGAATTCCAGTCCATTTACTTCTCCCCTCCCCCTTAACACTTAGCTTCCCTAGCTGTCAAAGTCCTGAGGGTAATTTAGGTTCATAGATTCATACTAGGCTATCTGCCCGAGGGCATTTATAAGCCTAGCCCATTGTTTTGTGGCTTATGCCACCCCTTTAGTATGGGGAACTATACCCATTATTTTGCTGTGCCTCTGTCGAGCAGTGACACTGAGGAAATTCCTGGGGTATATCTGCGATCTCCCATCCATTGGTCAAGATTTCTCTTGAACAAGGCCAGCGAGGTGCTCTGCCTCACATGTACCGGGATTTTGTTCCACAACATAGGGAGTCTTTGGGTGATGAATCTATCCCTCCAGCACGTCCTATTAATAGCCGTGTTGAGGTTTAAGTCTCCCGCCCTTGTGGCTCTGATGGATCTAGATTTTTGAGGTGAAGCATATTCATCAAATCTGGGTTTGACATGGCCTTGTATGTTAGGCAAAGGTCACCTCTGAGCAAGTGGCGACTGAATAGAGCTGGAGTTCTTTCAGTCGGGCAGCATAGGACAGATTTTGAGACCCTTTATCCTTTTGGTGAGGAACTTTGTGGCCTCTCCAGCTGCTGCAAGTGTCGGGTCAGATACATTCGAATGGGGCATTGTACTCAATCATTGGTCTGATGAGTGATGAGTAAAGGGAGACTATGACCTCCCTTGATCTAGATGAGAATCCCTTCATGATAAGGTGGGCAATGTAGAAGGACTTCCTAACTACTTTAGCTACATGGGTGTCGAATGACAGACTACTATCAACCTGGGTCCCCAGGTCCCTGATAACTTCTTCTGTGCTCAGTGGATTGCCACCTATTTGGTAGCTAGGGGTAACCTTGTTTTTCCCGAAGGGTATGACTATGCATTTTTTGGCATTTAACTTTAGGCTGTGGCTCTGGCACCAGTTATCCGTTTCTGTGAGACCCTTCTGAAGGATATCTGTGTCAGATGTGTTTTCTACTATGGCCAGTTTGCAGTCATCTGCAAACTTTGTCAGCCATAACCCTCCTGTGTTTGCTTGTACTTGGAAAGTAGATGCCAAACAAGAGTGGGCCCAGGACTGAGCCCTGTGGGACACCACTTGTGACAGGCTTTGAGTCTGACATGGCGCCAGCAACTCTGACCCTGTGGGTTCTGTCACTCAGCCAGTTTGCAACCCATCTTGTGATGTATGGGTTAACATTTAAGCTGATGAGTTTTTCAATGATACCCAGTGGGTATTGTATCAAGGCTTTAGCCAGATCGAGGTAGGCTGTATGGACTGCCTTTCCTCATCAATGGCTTTGGTGAGTGTTTCAAAAAAGTCAACCAAGTTTAAAAGGCATGATCTGCCTTTGACAAAGCCAAACTGGGTTGGATCCAAAGTCTGCAAATTCCTATGTCTTTATTTATGAGGTCCATTATGATCCTCTCCATGGCTTTGCAGATAAGGCTTGTCAAGCTAATGGGCGGTAATTTCCAGGGTCTGTGGAGGCACCGCCTTTGTGAAGTGGGACCACAGTTGCAGTGCGCCACTCCCTGATGCGTATCCAGTGGTAAGACTTTGATTAAACAGCTGTCCTAGCTGTGGGTTTAATTCCTCATTGAGTTTGTGGAGCACACAGCCGGGACACCATCGGGTCCCATGGATGCTGTGTTTTTGCTTTGGAGAGAGCAGTTCTCACTTGGCTTGGAGATGTTTGGGGGCTGCACTCATTTGGTATAGATATCTCTCCTTTGGGGAGGGGAGAAGTTTGCACTGAACCTGTCAGCCAGTATGTTGGCAATGTCTGTAGGATCAGTAATCTTCACATCATTTTGAACTAGTTCTGAGCATATCTGGGAGTTTCCTCCTAGGTTTCTAACATAGCTAAAGAAGGCCTTATGATTATCTTTGAGTCTTTAGCTATTTTTCTCTCGAAATTTGCTTTGGATGATTTTATGAGAGCTCTTAGTTTTTACTTATAGTGATCAAGGGTGTCTTACCTTTTAAGGATTTTGCTCTATCTTGTAGTAGCTTCCTCCTTTTGTTGTAGAGTTTGTTTATGGCTGGGGTCCACCAGACTGGACGCTTGCCTTTGGTACAAAGAGTCTTTGTTTTGCTTGGGATTGCCTTATCCATGCAGTCCTGCAGGTGCTGGTAGAAGGCGTTTGTAAGTGATTCAGCGGCTTGAGTATTGTTTTCCGCTCGGGGCCTGAAAGGAGACCACACTAGTCTTTAGAAGTGTGAAGTCGGCTTTTGAGAAGTTCTTTACTGTGGTCTTTTTATTTCAGGTGGGGTGGGATGAGGACCTCCAGCGAGATTAGTTTGTGATCTGATCTCACCAGTGAGGGGTATACTTCGGTGTTGAACATTGTGCTCCCATGTTCGTGATGATGAGATCAAGTATGTTATCTCCTCTTGTGGGGATGGTGACTAGTTGTTCCATGGCATTTGAGTTTATGAATTCCAGGAACTTTTGGGCTAGGGTGTTTGGGCTTGAGTAGTGTTCCCAGTCTATATTAGGGTAATTGAAGTCACCTAGTATGATGGTGTTTGGTGATACATTTATCCCCTCTAGTGTTTTCAGGAAGGCCATGTGAGTTTCCTGAGTTTGTGAGGGTGGCCTGTAACATGCTACAATTTGCAGAGCAGTCTTGCCTATGGTTAATTGCACCTGGATGGTCTCCGATGCATCGTGCGTTGCCACCAGTCTTGAGGTGTGGGTGTCCTTGATGAATATGGATACCCCCCCTCCTTTCTTGGTATTGTCCGGATTTTGGGGCCGGAACGCATGATATGAGGTAAAACCTGATAGCGCTGGGGTGCTCTCAGGAGCCTTGAACCAGGTTGACCTGGTAATTCCATTATTTGGCAGATCTCAGCAGTGTGCTTGACTCATTGTAATTTAATCTTTGCTCTAACATTTCCTTTGTTAGAGGGGACATTTTTTTGCTACACTATAGCCATGGCTTTACTTGACTGCAATCACATCCAGTAAGGTCTTGCACCAAGGAGCTAAAGAATAAAACATTTATACTATTAACCAGTTTAGATCTTTATTAATTTAAGTGTTAAGGTATCACTTCATGCTTCCACCTTGTTAAAAATTGAGATTTACATGTGCAAAGTGTGTTGGTATGCAGTGTTTGCCTTCATATGTTTTTACTCCACTGGTTGGTTTGCAAAAAAAAAACTTTTGCAGTGTCCCTGGATTTGTCTTTGTACAAACCACATTGCTATATTTTCCCCTTCCTTTTTCTTGTGTCCAGAAGTCACTTATAACAAAGTAAAGTTTTTATTGATTTTTTTTTTTAAATAAAGGACATCAATGTTAACTTACCTTGAATCAGATAATGGATGCCACTGCAAAGAATCACTGTTGAAATATTTGTGCATGGACAAAATCCCTTACTAAATCTATTTGCCAGCCTCCAGTTCAATTGGTGCTATGACTTTAATATACTGGTGTGTTTGCTCATGCCTTCCAAATATCTCCACCATTACATACCAGTTTTGCGGTGTAGTAACCACCCGACATGCCCATACACCTTTAGCCATCAATATGCAGCTACTCCTGTTCATGTGAGTATGTGAATTCATTTTCAGACTTAAGGTGTGGAAGCTGCACTGAATAATTCTAGGTGCTTGTTCAGGTTTCACATGGTGCTTGCTTAGAGCTACTCTCATGTTAAGCCACTATGAATATGTTGCACTGCCACCTCTGATACCAGGGTAATGTTTTAATCTTTCTTTTCCCGCACTGCACAATAGCAGTATCTGGTGCAAATACAACAGAGAAGTATGCAAGCAATACACCACCCAAGCATCATTTGCCGTGCAGAATGTACAAGTATACATACCAAATTTCTGTGTTTGCAAACATCGGTGTTACTACACTACTACTGAATAAAATGAACAGCACTCAGGCTGGGGGAAGGACAAGGGAGCCATGACATCACAGAATGGGTGGGTCTTATTATTTTAGTTAGAATCAGATGACGGCTGTGGTGATGTCACTTTGGTGGAGGGAACTGATTAAAAAAAAAAAAAAGTACCTGCACTGCCTGGCCTCGATGATGTCAGTAATTGGGCGACTCCAGCAAGCTTTATTCAAACGTGAGAGAATCATTTTGTAAGTGAAACCATCACAGTATGAGAAGGTAGGCTTCTGTTACAGAAGTAAGGGGAATTATAAAAATTGTAAATGCTTTATTGTTGTTGCTTTACAGAGGACAATGTAAATAGGGAGGAAAAGGGCAGTGAAGTTGAGGAATACATTAGAGAAACATGTTGTACTCCTTTAAACCAAAGACCTATGGTACACAATCCTGTTTACTTCTTCTTCTTCTGGCTTTTCCCGGTCAGGGGTCGCCACAGTGGATCACCGGTCCGCTCATGACTGGCAGTGGAGTTTTACGGTGTCAAGATGCCAGTCCGGCACCCAACCTTCCACAGAAGGCACACACACGCACACACTCATACCTAGGGCCAATTAAGAGTGTCCAATCCACCTACAGCATGTCTTTGGGATGTGGGAGGAAACCGGAGCACCCAGAGGAAACCCATGTGACCACAGGGAGGACATGCAGACTCCGCACAGAAGGCACCCCAGCCGAGAATCGAACCGGGGAACCTCTTGCTATGAGGCAGCAACGCTAACTGCTGCACCACTGTGGCCACCCCATACACAATCCTGTTTACTAAAACCAAAAAAAAAATGTTAGGAAAGGGTGTCAGGTTTCACTCCTCTCTCTCTACCTCAACAGACAACTCCTCCTACACCCAATATAGGTTCATAGGTTCATAGGTTCATACTAGGCTATCTGCCCTAGGGCCAGAGTATGTTTGGCTTTCACCACCCATTTTAAATTAATTTTGCTATGCCCTTTTTCGAGGTTAGTATACTGTGCCTCTGTCTAACAGTGACACAGAAGTGATACCCGGGGTAAACCTACAATCTCCCATCCACTCATCAAGATTCCTCTTGAAGAGAGTCAGTGAGGGACTCTGCCTAACCTGGACTGGGATTTTATTCCAGAGTGAAGGGAGCCTCTGGGTTATGAATCTGTCCCTCCAGCATGTCCTATTTATTTCAGTGCTGAGGTTCAAGTCGCTCGAGCGTAGCTCGATGGGATTTGGATTTTCTGAGGTGCAGCATGTCCATTAATTCCGGGTTGGACATGGCTTTATACGTCAGGCAAAGATCGCCTCTGAGCAGGCGGTATGCCACTGAGTAGAGCTGGAGTTTCTTTAACTGGGCAGCATATGGCATCTGTTTGAGCCCTTTGATCCTCTTGGTGAGGTACTTTTGGGGTCTTTCCAGTTCCTGCAGGTGTCTGGTAAGGTACATCCCAAAAGGGGCATTGTACTCAATTATGGGCCTGATGAGGGATGAGTAAAGAGGCACGATGACCTCCCCTGATCTAGATGTGAATCCCTTCATGATTAGGTGGGCTATATAAAATGTTTTTCTAACCACTTTGGCCACGTGGTTGTCAAATGAGTGATTGCTATGAACTTGGGTCCCCAGGTCCCTAATTACTTCTTCTGTACTTAATGGATTACCACCTATTTGGTAATTTGTGGGCACTTTGTTTTTGCCAAAGGGGATGACTATACACTTTTTGGTGTTTAGCTTGAGGCCATGGCTCTGGCACCAGTTGTCTGTTTCTGTGAGGCCCTTTTGGAGGATGCTTGTGTCGGCTGGAGAGTCGATTATGGAGCCCAGTTTGCAGTCATCTGCGAACTTGGTCAGCCACAGTCCTTCCATGTTGGCCTGTGCCTCCGAGAAATATATACCGAACAAGAGAGGTCCCAGGACTGAGCCTTGTGGGATGCCACTTGTAACTGGTTTGGAGTCTGACATGGCTCCAGCAATTCTAACCATGTGGGTTCTGTCCTTGAGCCAGTTTGCAACCCATCTAGTGACACAGGGGTGTATATTTAAGCTGGTGAGCTTATCTATAATGCCCAAGTGGGGTATTGTATCAAAGGCTTTTGCGAGGTCCAGGTAGGCTGTGTGGACCACCTTCCCTTCGTCAATGGCCTTGGTGACTGTTTCAAAGAAATTGACCAGGTTTAAGAGGCAGGATCTGCCCTTAACAAAGCTGAACTGGGTAGGATCCAGTGTCTGTAGGTCCCCAATATCTTTATTTATGAGGTCCATGATGATAATTTCCATAGCTTTGCAGACCAAGTTAGTCAGGCTTATGGGGTGATAGTTTCCAGGATCCGTTGAGGCACCACATTTGTGGAGAGGGACCACTGTTGCTGTACACCACTCTTTGGGTACATATCCTGTAGTAAGGCTGAGATTGAACAGTAATTTTATGTTTAAGTTTAGCTCTTCTTGGAGTTCATGTAGGATGCAGCCCGGGACACCGTCTGGTCCCATTGATGCTGTGTTTTTTGCTTTGGAGAGGGAGGCTCTCACCTGAGCATCTGAGATCTCAGGGGGCAGCACTCTGCTGGGATAGATATTTGCCCTTTTGGTGGGGAGGGGGGGAGAAGTTTGCACTGAACCTGTCAGCTAGGATGTTGGCAATGCCTGTGGGTTCAGTGTATTTTTTGTCATTTTGGACTAATTCTGAGCATATCTGGGAATTCCCACCCAGGTTCCTAACATAACTAAAGAAAGCCTTGTGATTATCCTTAGTGTCCTGTGCAATTTTTCTCTCGAAGCTGGCCTTAGACGATTTTATGAGTGCCCGTAGTTTTTTGCTAATACTGATCAGAGATGCCTTCCCTTTTTGGGATTTTGCTCTATCATGTAGTATCTTCCTCCTTCTATTGTATAGTTTGTTTATGGCTGGGGTCCACCAGACAGGACGCCTGCCTTTGGAGGATTGGGTCTTGGTTTTATTTGGGATTGCATGATCCATGCATTCCTGAAGGTGTTCATAGAATGCGTTTATAAAGGATTCTGCGGTCTAGGCTGTATTTTCCACAGGCCCGGGGGCTTTGAAGGATTCCACCTCGGTTTTGAGGTGTGTGAAATTTGCTTTAGAGAAGTTTTTCACTGTGGTTTTCTGGGCAGGGGGTGGGGTCGGGATGTGAGTATCCAGCGAGATTAGTTTATGGTCTGATCTTACCAGTGAGGGATACACTTCTGGTCTAGAGCATAGAGTCCCCATGTTGGTGATGATCAGGTCGAGTATGTTTTCCCCTCTTATGGGAGTGGTAACAAGTTGTTCCATAGCACTTGAGTTTATAAATTCTAGGAACCTTTGGGCTAGGGTGTTGGAGCTAGAGTAATGCTCCCAGTCTATGTTTGGGTAGTTGAAGTCACCCAATATAATGGTGTTTGGAGAGACCTTCATATTTCCCAGTGTTCTCAGGAAGGCCTAGTGGGGTTCCTGGGTTTGGGAGGGTGGTCTGTAGCAGGCTATAAACTGGAAGACAGTTTTACCCACTGTTAGTTGCACATGGATAGTCTCTGATGCTTTGTGCTGTGCCACCAACCTGGAGGTGTGGGTATCTTTGACAAATATTGATACTCCCCCTCCTTTTGTGGTTCAGTCCAAGTTTTGGGGCCAAAAAACATGGTATGAGGTATAACCTGGTAGTGCTGGGGTGCTCTCAGGAGCCTTGATCCAGGTTTCTGTTACTGCACAGATATCGATGTTCTCCATGCTAAGGAGAGTTTTGAGTGCATGCATCTTGAGGTTTAGACTTCTGGCGTTGAGTAGCATTACTCTTAGTTTCTTATCCCTTGTGATACCTATGGAGGTGGGTTTGTCTTTTGAGCCTTGCCTAAAAAAGGCACTATGGGGGTAGCAAGAGCCTTTGCCAATATCCGAAAGCCCAGGGGTGACAGGTGCAAGCCGTCCCTAGTGAAGCATCGTGGCTTGTCGAGCATGTCATCCCAGGCTGACAGGCATTGGATCCTTTGAATGATACCAGTACTTAAGCCAATTGTTGAAATTGATCATCTTGTCTTCATATTGTGGCATCATTCTTGGTGAGGGTCAGATGTTACTCAAGGTCAGGGTCATACTGGCCTGGGCTACATGCTCAGGGAGCTCCTCTATGTCTCTTTTCATGTAGTCCAGGGAGGTACGTCTCAGGTCATTCACACCAGCATGGACAATGACTGAGTCATATTTGTACTTGCCTTGGAGTGACCTGAGTGCTTGTGTTATGTGTCGGATCCTAGCACCCGACAGGCAGCTCACCGTGACCTTCTCCTTGTTCAGCCTGGTGAGCGGGGCGTCAGTGTGCCTGACGATAGAGTCACCTATTACAAGTGTATCAGGTGTGTTGTTTAGCCTTAAGGGCTGTGACTGTTCAGCACACTGGCTTTGTGAGCTATGTGTTGCATGTGTTTTGTTTTGGGGTAGCGGTTGCTTGGGTGTCTGCTTTGAAGGTCTCTGCTGCTTAGGCAGATTTTTATTTAGAGCCTCCGAGTATGTTTTTGTGTGTTTATGTGTTTGGTTTGCTGTCGTGGTAGGTCTATGTGAGACTGGAATTGTAGTGAGTGTGGTTTCCTTCTCCTCCTGACTGGTTACGCCAGTACTGAGTTGAGAGAGCTTAGCCTCCAGTTTGGCTATATGGTTGCATCTCTCACATGTGTTGGAATTTGTTGGGAGGAGGAGAGGGTTGTCTGTGTACATGAGGCAGTTGTAACATTGCCTCAAGATTCCTAGATTCACCAGCTGGACCCGAGAGGAGATTGACAACTGACCTTTGGACATGCTATAATAGTATTGGGAATTCCTTTATAACTGAAAAAAAGGGCCAGTGGGGAACAAGGTACTCAAGGGGAGTTTGTGAGGGTGTAGTGCTTTTAATTTTTTAGTGCTGACTTATATAATTGCTTTAGTGAGCAAGTGCCAGGTAACTTAAATGCAATGTGTTACAGGTAACTTAAATGCAAAAACGACAAACAGTAACTTTCTTTCAAGTGAAACAAGGAAATAAGTACAGTAAGCAATGCAGATATCACTAGGGATCCACAGAAGCGCTGAAGAGCCGCATTTTAGGTGGAATTAGCGTTTCAGGGAAATAACAAGCAAACAAAGAACAAGCATACAAACAAAGCTAGATTCAGCAGGCCTGGATCTAATCTATGCTACAGCAAACAAGGTGTACCAATTTCAGTAAGATACAGTTCAAATATGCAGGCACTATAAGCCTTTAACCAGAAATTCCCAGCTCAGAAGGGCAGAGTCCAGCCTCTCCTCCCACAAGAGTGCAGACCACAAACCTTCTTAATGTAAAATAACTGGCCTGAAGCCCAAGTGCTTAAACCAGAATTAATACACTTTTAGAATAACAGACACTGAGCCCTCAATCAGCAGTTCCCAACTTAGAAGGATGTAAGCTACCTGTTCTGCCACTACAGAGCAGACCACAAACCTTCTTAATGTAAAACAACTGGTCTGAAGCCTAAGTGCTTAAACTAAAAGGCTTAGAATGAGTTACACCAAGCAGTAATAAATACAACTGAGTACTTTTAAGATGACGCAAAAGCAAAATAAAGTAGGAAGAAACACAAATACAGTAAAAGCAGATAACATTTTTTTTTTTTTTTTTGAGTGAGCAAATGAGATGGGCCCAGGAGTTACAGGACAGAAACAAGTGCAAATGCAGGCCTTCAAATCAGAAAGTTGAGAGAGATGGAAGACCGCCCAAACGGCCAATAACTACAAATTCTGGGCCAGAACCACTCCCTATGTGGTAGACAGGTTACCTAATGCTTACCACTCCCACTGATAAGCTAGAAGGCTTCCTCCAACACAGAAAGGCTTGGGGGCTCAGAAGCTTACAAACAGTCCTGGATACAGCAAATCTGTATCTGGAACACTAATTACAGGAAAGGTAGGAAACAGGCTTACAATTTTTTTTTTCAGAAAAGTAGCAAAAACAGTAGTAAAACAATTCACATGCAGTGCAAGCTGGCACACTTGAGTATGTAGCAATATTAGTCCACACACAGTTTGAAAAAATGTAATTAAATTAAAAATGACTAAAAGCAAGTGCAGAAAGGGTTTATCAGGTAGAATGCGGTAAAGAGATGGGACTGGGGGAGTGTCCTAGTTCAAATCTACAGTGGGGCGGGCACTACAAAGCCACCAAATTTAAACTACAACCAAGAACAGGGAGAGTGGGGGGGGGGGGCAGTTTCAACAGAGATGTGAGAAATCACAGTGCAAATTATAAAACCAAAAAAATATATACTGATCTCTGTATATTTGCAGAACAGTAAGACAACAGATATCTAAGCAACAATTTAGCTCTATAATACAGAATAATACAGAAAAATATACTCACCTTTATATATTTGCAGATAGTCTTGTAAGGCTGTCTCTCAGCACACAGGTTCCAATTTAAAATTTTAAAATATCAGCACTCTTTCTCTCTCTCTTGGATGCCTGTGGACTGAAGTGTCCCGACAAGTTTCAAGGCAAAATACCTCATAACATTCAGTCAGAAGGTGTCAGTAGACAAAGCTTTTACTGTGTATATGAAAGCACCTGACAGGATGTACATTTTAAACTCTCTTCATTCTCTTCCAGCAAACCTGCTGAGTATCTGTTAGTATTTCAAATACATCTGAACCACCTAAAATGAAGAAAACTAAGCTAGAAAACATGGCTTCTAATCTGTCTGCTACTGAAAATACTATAGAATGCATTTTAGACATGACTTCAACATGAATAGTTTTGAAAAATATGGGGATTTTAGTTCACTGTCCTCCTTTACTTGGATTCCACATCATAAGTTGCTGAAGTGTGTGTGTTCAAAAGAAGCCTACTGATGCTTTCTGAATCAGTTGGCCGGTTAATCCATGAGCCCCCGAGTCCCATAAAAGCCACCATGGTGGTAGAATACAGGGGCCAAATGAGGTAACAGCGGAGTATATAATGCACTTTATATAATTTAACATGAACTATAGGGCATGACGCTATATTTTCTATTACATCTTAATAGGTGGCCATGCACTCTGCCTCCATCTTTCAGCACATGCAGTGGACCATTGATGAGAAGGTCACCATCTCCCAGCATGTGTCTGGTGCACTCAGGTAGCAGTGGGTCATCATAGCAGATGGCTTAAGGTGCTTATTTATGTTTAATGCTGCTCTGGGCTCTTGTCAAACAAGTCAGATGACATTGTCCATGCACTGCAAGAGACTGGGTCCCAAACACTGTGGCAAGGTAAGATACCAAAAATATTCAAATGTCCCCTAATGTCTGCACTCATGAATTTGCAGCAGCAGGGGGTCTGACCTAACTAGTTTCTGCACAGCTGGCCCTTCATGTCTTGCTCCAGCTGCTGCTGCAATACCTGTGGCACCAAACGTTGGACCAGAGGGGTGGCAAGACAACTTATCACAGAAGACTCATCAGTGTCAGCTGTGTGTGCATGTATGGGAAATACTAGCATGGTCAGGTCTGACAGCACAGTGTTTGATCAGAGACATGATAATGAGCTGCTAATGAGATGTTTCTCAATGCAGCTTTACCATGTCTCTTAACTTGCATTTCTCTCCTCCGCACTATTTGACCAATAGCGTGGACAGATAAGAATTATATTAATGCTAGGACTGCATTATTGTTGTCAAAATCTATCACTGCACACATTGTAAAGGCACTGAATTGGATTTGTTTGTCTGTTTATTTTTTCATTCACTAAACTGCTGTAACAATTTCATACTTTTGCATGTACGTTTTAAAAATCACTTCTTACTATGCAAGATGCCTTCAAAAAAGTCCCACTTTCATAGAATTTAAGGAGTTCTTCTTACAATTGAGCCATTGATTGTCTTCAATGCAGAGCAAAGGAGCATACCATCTGGCATGAAATTTTTGGTACATTGCATATCACTTTATCGCTGAAACAGTATAGCCAGTTCCCACCTAACTTAGGAAGGTTATTTGTTTATGTGTTTGTGTATTTATTTGTTTATATAAGTTAATTTACTGAAGAAGTACCCTGATCACTGTGGACCAATTTCAGTTACAGCCCAGGTCAGTATACTCACAAAATTTTGTAAAAAAAAAAAAAAAAAAGCAGCATTTACACAAATAAGCAGTAACAGAACTAAAATGTGTTGCAAAAACAGAAACATAATACAATTTTTACATCTATTAAACAGCAGAAAAAAAATGGAAAGTCGAATAGTTACATGTAATATGAATCTGTAGACCTTACACCCTATCGCCAAAGGAGAACAAAGACAATGTAAAGTATTTACAAAGTCGTTTCAACCAGGAGTAAAAGCAAGCAGCTCTACAATTCATATCTGAGGAGAAGAGGAGGAGAAGGACACTGAAGGCATGAGAGCCTTGTGCGTTCCGTAAATTCAAATGCAAACGAGATAACTGGCACAGAAATTAATACATTTCATCATTCTAGATTTCAAGTATGAATGCTGTTCAGACCTGTTTTTATATATATATATATATATATATATATATATATATGTGTGTGTGTGTGTGTGTGTGTGTGTGTGTGTGTGTGTGTGTGTGTGTGTGTAAAATAGTTGTGATACATTATGAAGCAGTTAAAACTGTTCAATAAGCTTTACAATCAAATACCAAACATATTTGTTAAGTGAAGGCTATCAGTCCATTCATATAAAAAATGCATTTTGAGTGAATTATTACACCAGAAAGTTAACAAATTAAGAGGGTTTGATGGCTTTACTTTAAAATACTAAAATAACAACATATAATACCAACATGTGTGTGTGTGTGTGTGTGTGTGTGTGTGTGTGTGTGTGTGTGTGTGTGTGTGTGTGTGTGTGTGTGTGTGTATATATCTATATATATATATATATATATATATATATATATATATATATATATATATATATATTTTTTTTTTTAATTTATTTAAGATTTTCAGCGGAGGCCCAGAGAGAAACACTCCAGACACATGTCTTTCTAACATGGGAAGAAACCCAAAGGAACACAGGAAGGACATGCAGACTCCGCAAAGAAGGCACCCCAGCCAATAATCGAATGGGAGAACCTCTTGCTGTGAGGCGACAATGCTACCGCTGCACCACTGCGCTGTCTATATGTGTGTATGAGTGTGTGTATGCGTGTGTGTGTGTGTGTGTGTGTGTGTGTGTGTGTGTGTGTGTGTGTGTGTGTGTGTGTGTGTGTGTGTGTGTGTATAAAAGTAGTAACATTTCAGTCTACTCCCCTTAATAAACTATAAGAAGATAAGATAGTACTCCAAAATTGCAGAAAGATGGTTATGGCCACCTGGCAGTGTTAACATTGGCTCTAGATGATTGTCACTGTTGAAGTGACACCCTGACCTCATGTGCAAACATATGAAAAAGGGTTTATGGATGAATGGATATAGTTCTACCTCATAAAGGTCGGAGTATGGAAAAGTCAAAACTCCTGATCAGTTAGTTTGACTTCAATTTCTGTTAAGTTAATGAAATTGCTTATAAATAAAATAAGAAACACAGTAAAATAAAAACTAATAAAATAAGTTGACACGGAGGGATACTGAAAGAAAAGCTGACCAACATACAAAGTGAATCAATTTATTGAGTGCTTTCATCCTGGTAAACTGGACTTATGAAGAAGCTTACCGTGACGAAAGCCCTCAATAAATTGATTCCCTTTGTATGTTGGTCAGCTTTTCTTTCAGTATCCCTCTGTGTCTACTTGTTTTATAAATAAAATAATTTGTTGAATGCTTAATGACTAAAACAACATGGGTTCATGGGTTCACATCTGTAAGGCAAAAAAGACAAATCTCATGGATATCTTTCACTAAGTCAACAAAGTAATAAGAAAGGGAAGGAGTAGTGGAAATGACCAACCTAGATTTTATGAAAGGTCTTTGGTGCCTTCCTACACATACAGTTAATATGCAAGTTAGCTAACCACGGTGTATATCCCAAGTTGGTGTGCCCTGGGTTAAATATTAGTTGGGCAGTAAGACACAATAGCATAGTAAACTGAACCTATAAGGCAAAACAGAAGTTAACAAGTCACGTATCAGTTCTGAGTCATGGCTGAACCTTTCAGTGTAATGTAATGTAATAATGTAATTCTCCCCATCTCCTATAGGCTCATTCATTCCTTCCAAGTCCTGGTGTCCAAGGAGAAACCAGGGACTATATCTGATATCTAGTGATGTTAGATGAGTCTGTGAATGATCCTAACCATTCTGATGGCCAGAAAGCATAGTGCAGTTTCCAGTTAACAGTGCTGTACACTGTTTTTGTTGGCTCACAGCCCCTGGCACTAAAGTGCATGAGCTGTACTTCTGGGCCTTCCTCAGATGACATTCCTGGAACAGAACTCTGGCAGCATCCTCCTCCTCCTCTCCTCCTTTAGGATGAGCACCATGGGCACTAGATGCTCACCACCATCCATCCCAGGGTGTTTCCTTCAATTCCCAGAACACTAGTCATACACAGGGCTCCTGATACACAGCCAGGGACAAACTCTACATACCAAGGACCCGGCTTCTCTTCATATGACACTGCTGAAGGAGTGGTGGAAAGAGTTTGTCTCTTTGCTGATGTCACATAGTCAAAAGACAACAAAATCTAATGGAAGTTTATGGAATGCAAAAGGGATCTCTGCTAGGTTAGAACAGTAGTCAAAGGTTTGATGGCTTAATCAGTGCAGAGAAATACAAGATAATACACCTGGTAACAAAAACTCACAGAAAGACTATGACATGAGATCTGAGACACTGGGACAGAAAGGGAATTTGGTATACATATATCAGATTATTTAAATGAGGGTGTCAATGTGAAAATGCACCACATGACCTTGGATACATAGGCAGTGTTACACATACACACACACACACACACACACACACACACACACACACACACACACACACACACACGTATGTGTGCTTACACAAACACTATCATTAACTCACTGATAGAACAGACCGTCTGAAAAAGGGCTAAACACGGTGAAAGGATTATTCTAGAGGACATATTTAGAGAAACTGAGGAAATATATAGAAAGGAGTTTAAGATAGCAGAGATATGGCAGAATGTTTAAGTACATCACAGGAATTCAGTCTGAAAAGGCAAGAGTTATCAGAAAAAAATATATACAAGAGTAAGAGAAAACAAATTGAAGCCAGAGGGAGGATAACACACAGGTCATTCGTTTATTTGTTTATTTCATGTGAGAGGGAGAAAGATAGAATCTTAATGCAGTGAATAACCTTCCATTCGAAACTGTGCAGTTAAACACAGTGGTGGAACTCTGAGGTGGATGTTACAGACACAAAGTAATTCTGCTGGAATGAAGCAAAATGTCTGATATTGCCTTGCAAGGTATGAGAGTTTTTCTATTATGCTGGATAATATGGTAAGATAAGATAATAGGCAAACAAAGCTGACCATGTGGTCCATGTTTATATGCACATGTTATGTGTTAATATCTGTGCACTAAGAACAATAAAGGACAGTTGTTGTTGTGTCTTTCGGCTTTTCCCAGTTAGGGGTCACCACAGCGGAACTCCGGTACACTAATGATTGGTAGTTGATTTTTACGTGCCAAGTTACCAGCCCTGATGCACAACCTTCAACGAAGCTACGCCCATTCATGCATGTCTCCACGCTGAAGACGCTCTAGCTGAGAATCGAACCGGACAGCGTCTTACTATGAGGCAAAATAAAGGACAGTAAAAAAGTTAATTCATAAGCAAAATTAACTTGTATAATCAAAAAGCAAAATATACAACTCTAAGCTAGAAGAGTGATATGACTGCTTATATCATGCAATCAAATATACTGCAAAAGTGAGCAAAGTGCAGAAGGTGGAGTACTTTTCTGTTAACAGTGCAGCCGTCGTCACCAAACATAAATGTTGCCGCAAAATGTACATGTAAAACTTCCTGCACATTTGATCATAATTACATGTTCACATTTTCATCCGATGTTCCTATTTTTCAAAGCCCTTTGTCCCCCTTTGTAGTTGACATTTTCACCAGATACTGATATTATTGAAAGGCTTTCCTCCCCATTTCCAGTGTGTGCAGGTTGACAAATATGCCTCACACCATTACAAATGTTAACACGGTGACCGTTAAAAATCAGTCATTGCTGCGAAACAGGATCACTTTCTTATTTTTTCACAATATAACCTGTGATTTACACCCTATTTATGAAGTAACGGAATCTTTGTAAAGGTGGGTGTAGAAGCGGCACTGACTTGGGCTGAAATCAGTAACACTCCCACCAGAAAGTGAAAATTAAAACCAGAATACAACAAAATAAGCAGCACTGACTTGCAAGGAAAAAATCAGCACGATTTTCAGAAGAAAGTCAGAATTCAAAGCAGAACACAACAATACAATAAGGAATACTGACATGTCAGGAAATCAATAACAGTGTCAGAATGAAGACAAAATTAAAACCAGGAAAAAATTACCAGCACTGACTTCAGAGCAACTGTACATTTTCTGTGCTGGCCCCTTAACGTTTTGTCCCCATTTCCACTGAGTTGCGAGGAAAAATCAGCAGTACTGTGACAACAAAGCCAAAATTAAAACCAGAACAGAACAATAAAATAAGTAGTACTGACGTGAGAAAATGAATAATACTGTGACAAGGAACACAACATTAAAACCAGAGGAAACTTTGCAGCACGGACTTGACATCAATCGCACATTTTGCCTGCTGCCACCTTAACAGAAAAGTATCAAAGGTGGCTTCTCTACACAGTAACCCTTTTGCTATGAATTCTGTGCAATCAGAATGAACTCCATCTGTGGTAAGTGCACTGTTTATGATGTCCTGCATATTCACAGGGAGATGATATGGCCATACAGTAATTCTACTCCTTTACCTGAGACACAGAATTAATAATCTAGGAGCACCAGTGTTTAATTAGGGCTATTTTGAAATGAATCCATTTGCCACGCACTGCAGAGTAGGTTGCTCAAGTGACTTCCCCACACAAGTAATTTCTTGCAAAGAATTATATAAGAACGCTCTGACATGCAAGGTCAGTGTTTCAGCTGCTTTGACCAATGCACTCTTTCCACACTGGTCACTCCTCTTTAGTGAGCAGTAGCTGGTGGTCCTGCTGCATATACTATAACTGGGAAATTCATAGCAGCTCTTCTACTAAGCACAACATCTGCAAGAACCATTCTGCACACAATTTGCACTGCTTTGGAAAGGTTCCTTGAATCTACTTGATAAACATTAAGATCCATCATACTGAACTGTGCTGGTGGCCCCGTTATAAATGTGTTACAGGAATGCACTCTACAGGTCACCACAGCTCCTGTTCTAAACACATCATCTACAAGGAACCATCTGAAAACCACTTGGACTGCTTTTGAAACATTCTTTGCATCTAGCCCCTTGACAGATGTTAGGACCCTCAGAGTAAACTGTATTGGTTGTTGACTACATACTTTGCAACCAGGAATTTGAACTACAGCTTCTGACAGCTGTACTATGAAATACATCATCAGCAGGAGCCCATCTGTAAATTATCTGAACTGCTGTTCAAACACACGTTACATTTACCCACTCAATAAATGTCAATACTCCTCACAGTGAGCTGAAAGTTTTGCACTCATTGTACTAAAACTTGTGGGAGGATGTTTGTTTTTTTTTTTTTTTTTTTGCATTCTTGGGCATTCTTTTATGTCTTCTCAAAGGCAGCTTCTGAGCAGCTTATCAAATGTTTTAAAAGAACTTGTAGACAGACCACAATACCTCAAGGGGTTTCCACTTGCAATGCTTTTACAAATCCTGACCATTAACTTCTGTTTTGGTTGTCTTTGACCACCAACTGCTAACAGAGTATTACTTTTCTTAGATTTAGACCTCTCCTTATAGGTTACTTACTTTTTCATCTTTGAAAAGCTCAGAAATAATTTTGTAAATGCTCTGAGCTATAATTAGTAATTAATAATACTTTTAACAGGGTTGCCTAGTCACACACTGCCAAATGTCAGTCAATAACTTGGACATAACCAAATGAGACTTAGGTTATTTGTGAGGAATTTTCACAGAACTGTTCTCCTTGTTTTGAGATTTTTTACCCTGATTCCTAATAGGTTTATAGAATCTCATTAAGCTTATGGTCAAGGAGTCCATTGAGAAGCTCATCTTAGCTCAGTCACATTACTGAATGGAGTTATGGGAGAATAACAATGTCGACCATTAAGATGATTTTCCTCACATATTGCATGTGAAAATTTGCAGTCACCTATCCAGCCATTCAGACAGGTTTTAAAGGTTGTTATGGAAGCACTCTGCTTGACATATAACAGCAGCCCATTCTACAATGGGGAATATGTTGAGTTAGGTATCTGGCTTACCGTTTAGTGTTGCTGACATAGTAGTATAGTTTAGGTCCCTAAAGTGGGTGTTTGTCTTACCTCTTGTTCTACTTTGGTGAAGAAGTTCAAAGAGTGCTGAGTCATTCATAGCATGGAAGGCTAGGCAGAGCGCAATCCCTCAGGAGTTGGTATGACACTCAGTAGTGGGACAGGGCATTTAATCTACCAGACAAGCAAAGAGTATTAGGACCTGAGAGTTTTCTAGTGAGGAAATATTGTGGTCTGTCCAGCTGGCTCAGGTGCTTCAGGTGCTCAGAGATGTACATGCAGATGGGGGCTTAAGATTCAATGATGCACCTAATAAGTGAGGAATAAAGCTCAACTTTAACTCCTAATAAGTGAGGAATAAAGCTGGATTTTAACTTCTTTAGACCTTGAGGAAATGCCATGAAGGATAATTTGTGTGCGACGGAATGATTTTCTACCACCAGAGAGACACTGTGGTCAAAAGAGAGTCAATTATCAACAAAGATAGCCGAGTACTTGATGACTATGTCAGGTTTAAATGTAATATCATCAGCATGGTAAGTGGAAGTAATGTTAAGTCATCAAATGAGACTACTGCACTTAGTGGCACTGAGAGTAAGCCCAAGATTAACACACCAAGCTTTTATTTTATCTAGCCCTTGCTGGAGAATTTCAGTATCAGAATGGGGTTTTATAACCAACCCCAGTCTGCAATTATCAATAAACTTGATCCGCCACAGTGTATTGATATCAGCTTTCATGCCAGGGAAGTATTTACCAAACAGGAGGGAGCCCAGGACAGATCCCTGTGGACATTGCTAGTGATGCTTTTCTGTCTAAAGCAAACAACTCTAACCTTAATAGTATGAGTTCTGTGAGATAGCCAGTTACATATCCAGTGAACTATTTGTAGGTTAATGTTGAATTGGAAGAGTTTGTCAGTAATCCCAGCATGGAAGATAGTGTCAAAGCCCTTTGCAAGGCCCAGGTAGGCAGCATGGACAGTGTGCTCCTTACCAGTGACCTCAGTAACAATGCCCTCACTAACTCTTTCAAAAAACTCAACCAGGTTGAGCAGGAATTATCTGCCTTTTACAAAGCCAAACTGGTATGAGTCTAGGGATATAAGGTCACCTATACAATTGTGTATTAGTTCAGCTGTAATACATCACATAGCTTTGGAAATAATACTAGTGAGAATAATGGGCCTGTAATTCCCAGGGTCAGTAGAGGGCAATCCTTTATACAAGGGGACCAGAACAGCTGTTCTACACACAGAAGGGAAGTGACCAGCGGAGCAATTCAGGTTGAAGAGCTAATGGAAGAGTTTTCTGGATGGGATTTAAGGGAGATGGCATTTCTCAGTAGATATCTAAGGATATTGCCATGACCCATGGAACAGGTCATTTTAATTTTGGAAAAATGAAAAAATGACTTGGTCTAAATTGATTTCCGGTGGAGATGTATGAGGAGGAATGGGGGAGAGACAAATGGGAAGATGAGTGGGGTGACTTTGAAAGAGAATTTGTCTGCAGGCATATTAGAAATGTTCTTGGATTCAGAGAAGGACATATACCTCTCAACCTCTTAGAGTAAGAAATCTAGACAAAACTATAAAAAAAGTGTTCCAAATAGGGACAATTTCAAAATATTAATATTACAAACAGGTTTTGCATTAGCATGAACTTTCTGAAGGGTATGAAGTCTAAAACTCAAATGTCTGTCATTATTTTTTAACTTCGATCTTTAATGATTTGTCACTAATTTTCCAGAAAGCCAAAATTTTATGAAAAATGGACCAAAAATATGAGGCGAAAATCTGTATAGTTGAGAGGTACCGACATACCATTGGAACTGAGGTCAGTAGAGAATTGTTGATTTCTTCCAAGTTTCCTGATGTAACTGAAAAGACCTTGTGGTTGTTGTTTTTTGAATTAGCTGCATCCCTAAATTCATAATTGGTCTTCATTTCCTATGCTAAGTTTGAGGGACTTACCATTTTTAAATCCATTTTACAATGTTGAAGAGGAAATCTTTAAGTGGTGGCCAAGAGCTTTTTTTCTTTTTCTTATACAGAGTGTTGGTGTGGCAGTTCCACTATATGGGGCTTAGTTTTAAATTCACCATTATGCTAACACTGGACTGGTAGAGATGACTCACTACATCTATCCAAGAGGGAGCAAAAATCACTGGAGTAGGTAGTAGCCTCAGTTATAAGGTCTGAAGGGAAGCTACACATACCTTGTAGGTTCCCTTTGTGTTAATGGGAACTGTTTTTGACTAATTCAGTTGCAGCACCTGCTATGTCATTGCTATAAATATTAACACACAACAGATGTCACCCACTCGCTCGTGTGCAGGTAATGTGCATTGTATGCAGGTAATGTGCATTGTATGCAGGTAATGTGCATTGTATGCAGGTAATATGCATTGTATTTTCATTTTCTTCTACTTTTACTGTTAATTATTTTAATTTGTTTAAGAAGAAAGCACCAATATGCTACATGTTTGCTTTGTTCCTTACTTATTAAATCAACAACAGAGTAATCTTTATAGTTTGTGATCTCTACCTTGAGAATGTGTTACTGATTTTATCCTTAAGTGTTGAGTCTCTACATGTGAACATCTTGCTCAGCTCTGTATTTGTGTCTGTGGTGTATGTCATAGTTTGTCCTTTTGCCTTGTTTTCGCTATGTTTTGTGAGCTAACATGATATTTCATATGGTCTGTTTACCTTGTTTGTTGTCATTTTCCTTTTTAAACATTTCTTGAAGTATTTAAAACATTTAGTTTTGTTTTGTTTACACCTGCTACTAAATAATAGATTATATGTAAGCTTGGGTATCTTTATGTAAATTGTTGGATATATTTTCTCTTAATTTCTCTTGGTACACAGCACACATCATCCTCCCACCTCCTCCTCCTTGATGACTCACCTGCTTTATGTATCCATCATACCACCATCCATACAAACTACAATCACTCTGTATCCCTGAGTTTAGAAACACACTTCAGTCTACCCACCATTGGTCTGGATTTTAGTTGTGCTACTTTCTCAAGTCTCTGCAATACTGCTTGTATAAATGGAGGTGTTTGTTGGTTGTATTAAGCCTTAGACATCATTTTATTGTCACTTTCTTGCCTCCTGCTTCTAAGCCCTATGTTGCTATTTTGTAAATACTGGTGGTCCCACTGCATACTCTATAACCAAAGACCTCACACTACAGGCCCCATGGTTCCATTATGGATCCACTGTGAGTGGCTGAACATTACCCACTCATTGAAAGATATTTGCTCGGATGTTTTTTTTGAAGTTTGAATATGAGAGAGCAAGAACCATTGGAGTGGTGCAATTGTAGGAGGCTCCACCCAAAATAGTCTTTTTTATACCAGAAGCCAGAAGTGACAACCCTAAATAAAAGGCCTAGTAATCTAGGTGAGTAAGGTTTTAAAGGAAATTGAAATTAGAGGTTGCAGAAAATAATAAGAGAGAGTAAAGTCCTGTGCTAGAAAATGAAGTGGATGAATAAATGTGGAAATGGATTTGTGGGTTACCAAGACATGCCACAGAGTCATGGTGATTTAAGAGTTTTGCTTGGAAATCTATTCAAAAATATTTTTGTACCCTGCATAGATTAAATAGGATGATGCTGAACACAGCGACATATTGTTGGAGATGGGAGTAAGGGATATTAGTGATATGGCAACATTCACTTGGTTATGTACAAGTTTTTAGTTTTAAGGAAGACTTAGAAAGCTTGCTATTTAGAGTGTTTTGATAAAAGATAAATTGGCTATGGTGTTGGATGTGAGAAAGTTGTACTACAGCAAAAATGCAAGCACACTGATACTTTTAAAATTAGTAGCAGCAAACAAAATTATTACACAAAGGAGGAAGTCAAGGTCTATAACTATACTTAAAGATGTGAATGTATTAATAGATGACGTGGATAACAGGAAAAGCAGCTTTGCAAAAAATATTAATCGGAAAAATGTTTGAATAAGTGGTTACCATGGGAATTATATAACGGTTCAGCAGAGATGTAATTGTGGAGTTTATTATTAAGCCTGTTTACAGGCATGGGAAGAATATTTTACAGATGTTCATTTTAATGGAAATGTCTAATTATTTTTGAGAAAAGTCTGTTAAAGGGCTTTTTTCATGCCATTAGGTTTGAGTTACTGATAACAGATACCTGTATCAAGATATACTAAAGCCCAGACAAAGGACAAAGCTGAAAACAAAGTACTAAAATGTTGATTGTCGAACTGATTTTATGTTTGAAGTCAACTATTTAGCTTAATGACAGTAAAAAGTAATTCTTGCTATTCTGTGGGCCAAAGCACCTGAAGAAAATTGAGCAGTTATTACTCTTGTGAGAGAGGAATTGATCACCAATCATGCGATTGTCAAGAAGATTGTTAAGATGCAGTTACCTTCTTACAATGGAAGACTTCTCTTTACTTCTAACATTGTCAAGAGCAGCAAAGCACTACATAAAAAATCCGTGACTGATCCTTCCAGGCAGCCATCTATAAGACCTCAGCCATCTAGGGATATGCTAGTATATACATCTGCACTAGTGTCTAAACCCACGCCTGCACCTATACATACCTCTGCAGAGAATCACCAAGACTGCAAGTCTGAACCCTTAAGGTTGCGTAGGCCTGCTTCAAGTTGTAAAGTCCTTGTTGTAGGTGATTTCATTGTCAGACATACTGACACCAACACTCAGCAGACTAGATAAGCTAAAGATTATGGTCTATTGTCTCTCTGGTACTAGAATCAGGGGTGTTACAAGGGCCATCAGGACCCTTAACTATCCTAAATATAAGTATGACCTTGTGTACTCCCACGTGGGAGTGGATGACTTTAGACATTCTGCTCTAAGGGAGATGTAGCAAGACACAAATGAGCTCACCAGTTATGCCTTCTGAGGACAGTAGGCTACTGGTACTGAGCACCATTCTCCCCTCACCAAGAATGGCGACTGAGATAAAGGAAAAATAATTGGCTACAATGATTGGCTTGTTAAAAGATGTCCGTTCAAGGGAAACCAGTGTGTGTCTGCCTGTGCCCAGATGGTCAACAGCCCCCCTACACTGCACTTCTCATCACATGACTTTTGCATACTGACTAAAGTATTTGTTCAACTCCCATAATGCCTTTTTAGGCAATGTTCATCTTATGAGCGTATTGTCCAAAAAATTTCAGCTTCAAACAATATCATAAATACATTCTTCAATGTTAAGCTCTTAAAAAAGATGTCCAAGTTTCAGGTGCACTTCAAACTCAAATGCATCCATATGTGTGTGTTTACTGCAATTTGGTTTCAGAAACATGATGGCACTCCCTCCATACCAGGGAGCCACACTAGCCATGAATTCAAAACCACTGGGAACTGTGAGGGCATGTCCATATATGTAGTACCCACACTGTCCCACATTAAACTTTGCACAGTACAAAGCTATAACATTTAAAGATCTTAGAGTAGCTTAACAAAGCCACATACTGCATTATTGCCAGCTACAGATCTCTTTCTAAGTCTCCTTTGGACTATACTAAGTATCAAAGTCAATTCAAAAAGTTACCCATCAAGTCAAATACCATTATTATGAGTGAATTAAATTATCTCAGTCAACTGACTAACCTATAAAACAATCAAAAAAATATTTCCAGGTTGTCCTTGATTTTATAAATACCACTTCCTAGTGCAAACTGCCCCCACTCCCACCAGGGCTATAAAATGTCCTTGACACTGCCCTTACAAACTGTTCTCCCTCCTGTACCACCTCACATTTCACTCCCTCCCTGGTTAAATCAAATCATCTAACAGTAACCTTCACCCATAATACAAGCCCTCACCACCCATAGATAAACCTACCTTGTTTTGGGATTATTCTAAAGCCGCCATATTGCTTCCTACACAATATCCTGGACCACAACAATTGGTGGATCTCACCAAATAAACAAATACACGGAGCTACCTTTGCTCCTCATACTCCTCAGTTTTACTCTCTCATGAATAAATGTATAGAAAAGGCTATTCTGAATAATAACAAATAGTTTGATAAAATCAAAAGCAAGTCTGAAGCCGTCCACCCTAGCAGCCGATCGCCTCCCAGCGGAATACCTACAAATATCGTCTGATGTCATTGCCTATCCTATATCAATCCTGATTAATAGATCTATAACTGAGGCTACAATCCCCCCTACTTGGAAAATATCATATATTATTCCACTTCATAAGGGAGGTTCCTCCACAGAAATATCTAACTATAGACCCATTGCAATATTGTCTCCAATAGCTAAAATAATGGAACGGTGTGTTCACAAACAACTCCTACACTACCTCACCCTCAATAATCTCCTGTCCACAACCCAGCATGGCTTCTTCCCCACCACAGTACAACCACTGCCCTCCTCTCCTTTGTCGACTCAGTCAATAGTAACCGTAACAAAAAACTAACATCTTCTGCTCTCTTCCTCGACCTATCAAAAGCTTTCGATATGGTTAATCACCAGCTATTACTACACACCCTACAAACCCTCCATCTTGACAAACTAGCCCTATGCTGGTTTAAGGATTACCTCACTGGCAGGCAGCAAGCAGTCCAATGGCAAAATAGTCTATCTCACCTGCTCTCAAACAACATTGGTGTTCCACAGGGCTCCATACTTGGTCCCCTTCTTTTCTCTGTTTTTATAAATGATCTCCACACAGTCATCCCCAGAGCCACCTGCATTCAATATGCAGACGACTCTACCCTGATCTGTTCTGATTGGTCTCTTCAGAATCTCCAAGCAGCCACCCAACAATGTTTCGCTAAAGTTGAAAAATGGTTCTCCGGAAACTCATACTCAACCCGACAAAAACCAAGCTACTTCTATTTTCCCCCACATCCACCAATCCACTGACCCAAGAACCCCCCCCTGATAACCCAAGGACCTTCTTTGTGGAATCATTTAATGGCACCATCATTGAGCCCGTCCCCTGTACCAAACTATTAGGTGTTACGATTGACCACAAGCTTAAATTCGACATGCACCTTGCCCAAACCATAAAGTCAGTTAACAAGAAACTTGGCTCCATGTACAGAATAAAGAACTTTCTCACTCCTCATGCCAAATTAACTATCGCTCGAACCCATCTCCTTTCCACCTTACTATATGCCTCTCCGATACTATCATTCCTCAACAAATGTGAGCTTAATAACCTCTCTACCACCTACCATCATATTGCCAGATTTGTAACAGGCACACCCTATCGTACCCACCACTGCCTCAACCTCAAGAAACTAGGCTGGCTGGAACTGCCCAATCTTCTTAAACTAAACCAACTCACCGAAGCATTCAAAATGATTAATCAACCAGAGAAAACCCCCTCACTGAGCAAAATCCTGACCCCCTATACCAACTTAAGTAGCCTTCGATCCTCAAACAGTATTCTGATACTAACCATCAAATCTAATAGCAAGGGCGATGCTCTTTATGCTAACTCCATTGGAAAGCTATGGAATTCCCTTCCCAACAACCTTAGGCTCATGACCTCACTCAATCTATTCAAAACTAATCTCAGAGAATTTCTTAAGTCTCAATGGTTATGCCCATGTTCCAACCCTGACTAATCCCAATAGGTCTATCTGTACCTAATCTCTCTTCTGCCTCTCAAGCTTACCTAGTACTTTTCTATCCTCCACATGTATCTATATCATTTGATCATCTTATAAAATCCCTACCAAACTATCAGCTTGGATATTTAAAATTTTATTTATCCGTGTATTATTATATTAATGTAGTTTATTGTACCTAATTGTTTAGTGATACTGCTGTTAAATGTGGGAGCTTTTCTCCCCGGGCCTCTACTGAAAAAGGACATGTATCCAGCTAGACTAGCCCGGTCAACAAATGTAAAATAAAATAAATAAATAAATAAGTCTGTATGGTGGAATTCCCAAGTAAATCATCTCTATAGGAAAAAGACAAAAGCTTGTGATCCTTTAAAAAATAAACAAATAAATAAATAATTCCCTCTTTCTCACTGCAGAAATAATCAAAAAGCATTAAATAAAACCAGTAGGCTTACCATCAGGGCTGCAAAGCCAGTTATACAATTAAATTAGCCATCAATAGATATGTATATATGTTTACATAATCACAAAAAAAATGTTGCACTTTATTCATTTTCTTTTACTGTATTTGTGTTTCCTCCTACTTTATTTTGCTTTTCCTAAAAGTACTCAATTTTATTTATTCTGCTGCATTTATTACTGCCTGGTCGTAGCCTGATTAAATTGTAACTGTTATTATAAGTCTTTTGGTTTAAGCACTTTGGCTTCATACAGGCTGTTTACATCCTTCTAAGCTGGGAATTGCTGATTGAAGGCCCAGTGTCTGCTATTCTAAATGTGTATTAGTTCTGGCTTAAGCACTTGGGCTTCAGGCCAGTTATTCTACATTAAGAAGGTTTGTGGTCTGCACTCTTGTGGGAGGAGAGGCTGGATTCTGCCCTTCTGTGCTGGAAATTTCTGGTCACAGGCTTATTGTGACTGCTTATTTGAACTGTTTCTTTCTGAAATTGGTGCACCTTGTTGCTGTAGCATAGACCAGATTCAGGCCTGCTGAATCTAGCTTTGTTTGTATAACTTGAGCGCTGATCCAGGCCATCTTTATTTGGAGAAGATTTCCCTGTACCCTAGTAACCAGGGGTGGTCAGTTAGAGCTTGTCTGATTGAAGACTGCTGGAACAGGGCTCAGTTTTGAGCTTTCTTCTGGTTAATTGGGTAACTTGTTTAAGTCAGTTTGTTCGTTTTCTATTGTTTTTATATATATATATATATATATATATATATATATATATATATATATCTGGATTCCTATTACAAGAACAAAAGTTCACTCCTTCGAACTTGTAATAGGAAGCCTCACTTACGCAAAAGTTCACTTTAACGAAAGTGAACTTCTGCGAAAATGCACTTCACCGAAAGTACCGCAGCACAGTGGAGGACATCAAAAAACAAGCTATGTCCTCCACTATGGGATAGCCCCCTTACCATGACCCGTGCCCTAACCCTAAGGTCCGTGAGTACCGCACGGAAGTTCAGTACAATGCCCGTTTGTTGTACTGAACTTTGCGTAAGTGCACTTTCACTGCAGTGTGCATTCCATACACTATTTTGAAGTAGTGAACCTTCTATCTAGTGTATGGAATCCATATATATATATATATATATGTATATATATATATATATATATATATATATATATATATATATATAAAATTGCCCTTTATTCATCTGCTTTTACTGTATTTGTGTTTCTTCCTACTTTATTACTGGGGGCATTGACTACAACTCTGATCTGCGATATATAACAATAAGTATCCTTTTCTGTGCTTTTAAACTGTTTTTTGAGTGTATCTGCTTTATTTTCTGAAAAAAATATATATATATATATATATATATATATATATATACTTGCTTCTCGCCTTTCTAAGCTAGTATAGTCCAGTTTTCAGGTTAGTGCTGAATTCAGGGTTGTGTTATAAATCTCTGTGTTTGCCCATACCTTACTTGGATAGAAGGCAGTTTCTCTGTTCATCTGTGAGAGAGGGGAGCTTTGAGCAGCCTATCTGTACCTGGAGGAGTGCCTTCAGCCCAGAAATTAGTAGTTTATTGGCCATTTTGGGCTAATTTCTATTTCTATCTTTTCCCTGCTATAAATACCGTATTTGCCCGGTTTTGCGCACCGGGCAGCGCCAGTTAGCTAGGGTAAAACTATTACCGGATCCACAAAGTCTCCTCTTCAATTTTTCCCTTGGAACTAGACAAACTTTCAACTTAAGCTCTCAAGCCATTCATTTCTCAGCCCGGCACTTACTCAAAACTTATAGCAAGCACTTATAAACCCTAGCACTAGACCCTCCTGCACTGTACAGAAGGACAAGGCTCTCTATTTAACCTTACCAGCCATCCAGTAAAACAGTTCACTGTACCTATCCAGGCATGTCCAAAGGGCAGTTTCAGGTGTACTGTCCAGTCCAACTGGTGAATCTGGGCATTTTGAGGCAATGTTACAACTGCCTCATGTACACAGACAACCCCCTCCTCCTACCACCAAACACTAATACATGCAAGAGATGCAGTTATACAGCCAAACTAGAGGCTAAGCTCTCTTAACCCAAGACTGGATCAGACAATCAAGAGGAGAAGGGAAATACTTGCATCACACCACCAGACTTACATAGACCCATTAAACCATCACCAGCAAAAAACACACATAAATACATGAAAACATACTCGGAGGCTCTAAATAAAAATCTGCAAAACCAACAGAGACCTCCAAAGCAAACATCCAAGCAACCTCCACCCCCAACACAAACCATGAAACACATACTTCACAAAACCAGTGTACCATGCAATCACAGCCCTTAAGGCAAAATAACATACCCAAAATACTAGTAATAGGTGACTCTATAGTCATGCACACTGAAGTCCCACTCACTAGGCTGAATAAGGAGAAGGTTACTGTTAGCTACCTGTCAGGTGCCAGGATCTGCCACATAACACAAGCACTCAGGTCACTCCAGAACAAATACAAATATGAGTCTGTCATTGTCCATGTTGGTGTGAATGACCTGAGACATACCTCCCTGGACTACATGAAGAGAGACATGGAAGAGCTCTCTGATCACGTAGCCCAGGCCGGTATGACCCTGACCCTGAGTAGCATCCTGCCCTCACCAAGAATGATACCACAGTATAAAGAAAAAATTCTCGATTTCAACAATTGGCTAAGTTTCTTGTGTCATTCAAAGGGGATCCAGTGTCTGTTCGCCTGGGATGACATGCTCGACAAGCCACTCTACTTCGCTAGAGATGGCTTGCACCTGTCACCCTTAGGCTTTCGAATACTGGCCAAGGCTCTTGCCACCCCCATAGTGCCTTTTTTAGGCAAGGCTCAAAAGACAAACCCACTGCCATAAATAGCACAAGTAACAAATAATTGAGGGTAATGCTGCTCAATGCCAGAAGTCTAAACCTCAAAATGCACACACTCGAGGCACTCCTCAGTATGGAGAAAATCGATATATGTGCAGCAACAGAAACCTGGTTTAAGGCTGCAGAGAGCACCCCAGCACTACCAGGCTACAACTCATACCATACATTTCGGCAACAGAACCCAAACTGAAATACAAAAAGCAGGGGCGTATCCATATTCATCAAGGATACCCACACCTCCAGGTTAGTGGCACAGTACGATGCTTCAGAGATCATCCATGTGCAACTAACAATGGGCAAAACTGCAATTCAAATTGTAGCTTTCTACAGATCACCCACCATGTCCCAGGACCCCCATTCTGCATTTCTGGAAACACTGGGAAACATAAAGGTCCTACCAAACACCCTAATATTGGGCGATTTCAATTATCTAAACATTAACTGGGAGAACTACTCAAGTACTAACTCCCTTGCCCAACTGTTCCTAGAATTTAAAAACTCAAACGCCCTGATTCAACTGGTCAACACTCCCACCAGAGCTGACAACATATTGGACCTGGTCATCACCAACATGGGCGACCGGTGTTCACATCAGAGGTCAACCCCTCACTGGTTAGATCTGACCATGAACAAATCACTTTGGATATCCATATTCTGCCCCCACCCTCGGACAAGAAAACCAGTGTGAAAAACTTTTCAAAAGCAAACTTCATGTTACTTAAGACTGAGGTGGAAAGTTTCAAAGCCCTAATGCTGAAGGATAACACTGTCCAAACTGCAAAATCCTTTACTAATGCATTCTACTGGCAGCTACAAGAATGTATGGATTGTGCCATCCCAAGCAAAACCAAGACTCACTCCTCCAAGAAAAGGAAACCAGTCTGGTGGACTTCTGCCATAAACAAGCTATACAATAGAAGGAGGAAGCTAGTACAGAAAAGAGTAAAATCCCAAGAAGGGAAGACATCCCTAATCAGCATCAGCAAAAAACTACAATCCTTCATAAAATCATCCAAGACGAGCTTTGAAAGGAAAATTGCCAAGGACTCCAAAGATAACCACAAGGCATTCTTTAGCTATGTCAAGAATCTAAGTGGCAATGCTCAGATCTGCTTGGAGTTAGTGCAGAATGGCACAAAATACACTGAACCGACTGATATCACCAACATCCTGGCAGACAGGTTCAGTGCAAACTTCACCCCCCTCTCACCCCCAAAAGGGCCCATAACCATACCAGAAGAATGTAGAGTCCCTGAAATCACAGACACTCAGGTTAGAACAGCCCTCTCCAAAGCCAAAAACACAGCATCAATGGGACCGGACGGTGTCCCAGGCTGCATCTTACATGAGCTCAAAGATGAACTAACCCCTCACCTAAACACACTGTTCAAACTCTGCCTCTCCACAGGCTACATACCCATAGAGTGGCACACAGCAATGATTATTCTGCTCCACAAAGGTGGAGCCACAACAGTCACTGGGAACTATCACCCTATAAGCCTGACTAGCTTGGTCTGCAAGGCTATGGAGTGCATCATCATGGAACTCATTAACAGAGACATTGGGAACCTCCAAACACTGGACCCTACCCAGTTTGGCTTTGTTAAGGGGAGATCATGCTTCCTAAACCTGGTGGACTTCTTTGAGACAGTTACCAAGGCTATAGATGAGGGAAAGGTGGTACACACAGCCTACCTAGACCTCACTAAGGCCTTTGACACCATTCCCCATTCTGGTATTATAAACAAGCTCACCAGCCTGAACATAAACCCCTACATCACAAGATGGGTTGCCAACTGGCTCATGGACAGAACCCACATGGTGAGAGTTGTGGGAGCTAGGTCTGACTCTAAACCAGTTACAAGTGGCATTCCCCAGGGCTTAGTCCTAGGACCCCTCCTGTTCTGCATATACTGCTCAGAGTTACAGGCAAGCACAGGAGGACTATGGCTGACCAAGTTTGCAGATGACTGCAAACTAGTGGCTATAATTGACTCTCCGGCTGACACAGGCATCCTCCAAAAGGGTCTCACTGAGACAGATACCTGGTGTCAAAATCATGGCCTCAAGCTAAATGCCAAAAAGTGCATAGTCATCCCCTTTAGAAAAAACAAAGTACCCACAAACTACCACATAGGTGGTAGTCCCCTAAATACGGAAGACGTAATAAGGGATCTGGGGACCCAAGTAGATAGTAATCTCACCTTTGATAATCACATTGCCAAAGTGGTTAGAAAATCCTTCTATGTGGCCCACCTAATCACAAAAGGGTTCGCATCCAGATGAAAAGAGGTGATTGTGCCCCTCTACTCATGACTCATCAGACCCATTTGGGATGTACCTTACAAGACACCTGCAACAGCTGGAAAGACCACAGAAGTACCTCACCAAGAGGATCACTGGCCTCAAACAGATGCCCTCTGCAGCTTGACTGAAGATCTCTGCCTGACATACAAGGCCATGTCCAACCCAGAATTGATGGACATGCTCCACCTAAAGAAAACCTTATCCCCTCGAGCCACACGCTCTAGGCATCTAAACCTCAACACAACAATAAATAGGACGTGATGGAGGGACAGATCCCTGTCCCAGAGACTTCCCATGCTTTGGAACAAGATCCCCATCTACATTAGGCAGATCTCCTGACTAACACTCTTCAAAAGAAACCTTGACAAGTGGATGAGAAACAGAAAGTTTACCTCGGGGATCACTTCAGTGGCTCTGCTGGACAGAGGCACAGGGAACTAATCTAGGGTCTATATTAGATCAGCGAATGCTTAAACAAGCGAATGCTGATTGATCGACCTTATGTAAGCGAAAACTTACAATCTCAAACTGTCAGATCAGCGATTTTTTTCCTAGGGAAAAAAATCACTGATCCAAAATACATACACACAACACAAGCACACCAAACAAACAGAAATCCACACACATACACCTAAAATCTGACACCTAACCCTACACTAAACTATGCACACACCACTAACTATCCACTTACCTTAACCCAAACCCTAACCCTAAGGTCTGTCACTATTGCACACACACCTCACCTGCTCCCTAACCCCAACTCACCTAAACCCACCCTAACCTTCATGTCCACACAATTGCACACATACCTAACCCGTGCCCTAACCCTAACTCACCTAACCCACCCTAACACTCACATCCACACAATCACACACTTACCTGAATCCGACCCGTAACTTTCCACCACAGCACTGAAAATACCAAAGCAACAGAAACGGACAACCAAATTCTTTCCCTAGGAAAAAATTCGGGTTTCTGTTGCTTCAATATTTTGACCATTCGCTTAAATAAGGTTGATCAATCAGCGTTCGCTTGTTTAAGCGTTCGCTGATCTAATATAGACACCTAATCTAAGGGGGCGGTGAAAGCCAACACATTCTGGCTAGGCTTATAAATGCCTTCGGGCAGATAGCCTAGTACCAACCTATGAACCTATGAACAAGACCTTCTTCAGCTACATTAGGCAACTCAGAAGTCTTACACAGATCTGCTCCAAACTTATCTCTACTGGTATATCCTGTTCCAACCCCAAAACCATAGCTAATATCCTAGCTGACAAATTTAGCTCCAGCTTCAAGACACCTATATGTCCCTTGACCCCCACCCCCCAATATTTCTCAAGAGTGGAAGTGCAGTTAACTATACCTGCAGATGGTACAATGTATCCTACACTGAGACAATCATGATTCTCATGTGTTTATTGTCAGACATGACAGGTACAGTGACATTTGTGCAAACATACATTATCTTACGACAGAACCTATAAATAATGTCATTTGATATCATATGATAATATGATGGTAGTTCTAAAGAAAATTCAGTCAAAGAGTAGACAAGGAAAGTATATGTCTTCAACTGTAAAGCATATTTTTCTATTTGGTTTTCATAAACATTCCAGGATATCAAGATTCCATTAGTATGGTTATGAATGTGACAAAACCTGGTTATTTTTGTCACTCATGTCAAGCTGTACAAGAACATTAGGTAATATGCTGTTGTACTAATTAGAAGTCATCAACATTGAGTGCTTCTAGGAAACTCATGCTGTTTCTGTTTTAAACTAGGACTGTCCTGACACATCCCTAGTAAACTCATTTAGTGGAAACATAATGCTTATTAACAAATACAAACTGCTACAGATTAGCAATCACTAATGTGAGTTTCAGTCTGAAAACTTGATACTCTTAGTTTCAGTTGACTTTAACACTAGAAATCAAGTTCTGACACATAGACCCAAAAGCTGGAGGTACAGCTCAGATGTTGTGAGGCAATACTGATTCATCTCTTGTGGAGGGGCCCAGCAACTGAGAAGTACTAGGGGTGCACTTTCTGGTAGAGGTAACAAGATGAGCTCCCACTACACTCACATTCAGGTTCAACAGCAAACTGCAGGTAGCTCAGGCAGGGTCTATATCACATAGTCGAAGTATGACAACTTCGAACGTGATATGGTTGAGACCATATGTTCGAAGCTGTCATACTTCGAACTCAAAAAAATAAATAAATAAATAATAGGAACAATGTCCTGACAGCTGTAAGCAGGGGGGCAAGCCACCCTGCACCCCCCACACCCCCGCTCTTTAAATATACCAACTCCGAGACCAGGCTACAGTACAATAAATGGAAAATTCCCTTTACTGCATTGTAGTGTGGTCTCAGAATTGGTATATTTAAAGAGTGGGGGTATGGGGGTGCAGGGGGGCTTGCCCCCTGCTTACAACTGTTTATTTTCTTTTCTGTTGTTTTTTTTTATTATGTATTCAAAATTCTGTAAGTTTGAACATTTAAGTTAGAACATATGGTGTTCGAACTTACAAAATTTCAACTATGTGATATAGACCCGCTTAGGCATACATGGCAGTAGACTCCTGGTGCAGGCAAAGACCAGCTTTGGGTGCATTAGGTCACAGCCTACACTCATGTGCAGGAGCCAGTGGGGGGACTGTTACACCCATGTTAAGAACCCTTGGCCATGGTCTCTCCCAGGAAAAAAAAATTGTGAATTAGACTCAAAAACACATACTAAATCGACTAAGTAAACAAGCAAAAAACACCAAAAGGAAGTGAAAAGAAAGTAAGATTACTCGGGCCGTTCCATGATTAAATTCCATTTTAATGAGCGCTTTCGAAGGGGTCAGTGCCCCAACTTGATCAGACAAAACAAGACTTTGAAATCACATCCTTAAATACTCGTACGTTCATTATTTCATTATTCAATTATCTTTCTTAATTACTTTCTATTAATTACTATACCCATATTTTCTTTGTTTAAAAGCATAGAGTAAACCATTGGTCCATACTTTAATGCGTTCAAGCTTATAAACACAATCTACTTATATTTCATAATTTCACTCCATATAGAATAAAATAAAATAAAAGTAAAACTAAAAAATATAAAATACAAAATACAAATACAAAATGCTATTAAATACTGCCATTAAAACCAGGTATATATATATATATATATATATATATATATATATATATATATATATATAAGAGCCCACGAATCAATAGTCATTGCAACACATAATTGCTAAAGCTTTGTGCAAACTTAAAACCTACTTTTAAAACCACGTTGGGTGCGGTATATAAATACATGTTAAATATGTTACAATTTATGTGTAATAATCTAAAAATACTCTAATTACCAAATTTCATTGCCATAACAATATATGTATATGCATGTACATGTCTCCATATACATGCACATATATAACATAATATAATATAATAAACATAAATTATATCCAAAAATGATTCCCTCTATATAAAATTGATAATAAATATATATGTATGTATATATTTATTTTTGCTTTGACCACCTCAGTTTATTTCTATTATTTGTCTTGATATATTAATTATTAATTTTAAAATTATAATCCACCACCATTCTACCTAAAGAGTGCCTTTAACTTCAGAATACTTTTAATTAGACTCAAAAAGAAAAAAAAAAGACATATATTTTGCATAGTCATGTTTGTTGTTAGTTGGTATATGCCCCATACCTAGCTGGAGGGTTTTGTTGCTGATTCATACAAAATAACCTGCTTCCTAAAAAAGGCATAGTTACTGTAATGTAATAAACTTTCTAAAAATATCCTGAGGCACTCGAGTTGTTTCCATTTCAAGAGCTGCAGTGCTCGTTTTCTGATAAAAATGGTTTCAACTGTAAATTAATGAATGTACCATTTAATTGTTGCAGGTAACAGGGGGGTTCAGACTCTCTAAGAGCAAAGTTGCAACATTATTCTCCAGAAGTAAATCACTTTCTCAAAGAAGCTACTCACTTATTATCTAATTGCTTAACTAATTATTTTATAGGTTCATAGGTAAGTACTAGGCTATCTGCCCGATGGCATCTGTAAGCCTAGCCAGAATGTGTTGGCTTTCTCCGCCCCCTAAGATTAGTTCCCTCTGCCTCTGTCCAGCAGAGCCATTAGTTCCCTGTGCCTCTGTCCAGCAGAGCCACTGCAGTGATCCCCAGGGTAAATTTTATGTTGCCCATCCACTCGTCAAGGTTGCAAATGTAAGTTTACCAGTGTGGTTTGTGCTAAAATTAAATTGTCTCCAGAGGATAAATATTATGCAGAAGGATAGATACCATCCCTGAAGCTGACAAGGCATGTTTGATTAGAAGACAGACAGATGCCATCTGAACCTGGTGAGCAATGCTTAATTAGATGAAGAAAGATGGGTTTTGTATATGATGCTGGGAATGCATATTTGATTAGTGATTAGTGAACTGCATGCCAGATTAGTGATTAGTGAACTGCATGCCAGATGAGTGACAGGGCGTGGGGATCAATCAGCACTTAGAAATTGTCCTTCTCTTTGGTGAGAATGTGTTTTTTCTACTTGGCTGCACCACCCATAAACGTCAGGGGCCCAAGTCCATGCAGCCAAATATTAAGTGGGTAATACATGAGGATTATCCACAGCAGAAGGTGTTCATTTAGCAATAGAAAGGATATGTGACAATCAATCAAAAACACTTTTATCAAGTTCTGAATATTCAAACAAAAGTAAGTAAAACAACTTTCACCGAACCTCAGAGGTATCTTTTTTTTGCAAGGGGCAATGCCCCTGTGTGTCAGGAGGGGATAAACCCCCTCTCCTCAAATTTAAACATACCTACTCTGAGGTTGGTCAACAGTGAGTAAAAAAGAAAAAATAAACATACATATATAAACCACATTGTCATCACTGCAGATCTGTGTGCAGCTGGAGGGAAGGGTACACTGTGGATAAAAAACATTCTCCCACAATCAGGATATTACTGTGGCAGAATATCCCTACCTCCTTTCTGTCTACTCCTTCACAGAAGGTACTCTCCTCATCTGATGAAGTCTAACAGCCTAGGTTATAGCTAAACAGTTTAATGAGAGGATTAGAAACATGTCAGATAATGTACAGTAGGAAAACTACAAAGAGAGATAAGAAAAAGGATTATGCTGTAGTTCAGCCTCAACAACTTAAAAGTGCTAATATTACAGAATTAATGCTTCTCGGCAGGGCTAGCCACCCAGAGATTTAAACCTTGGCTCTTCTTTAAATATTCTAACATATGTGTTTGTCCCCTTAAAGCCCCAAGTAGTTTTTTACAAATTAGGATTTACTTTGGAACAATATAATATAAACTTGCTTGTTTGCTACAAGGATTTTTCTAGTCACCTTTGGTTTGTCAAATTTATATGAAAAATAGTTTGGAAAATATTCTTTGCAGAAAACATGCTAGTATACAGGCAAGGTCTTGCTAGAATTTGTAAACACTGAGATGCATCTAAAGTGTCTCAAAGAATTGCGGCAGGTGCTAAAAACTCCCCTTGGTATGAAAAGAGAATGGATAGACACACACGGACAATCATCATGTGCACAGTGTCTGCTATACTGCCAGGAACTACCCCACTTCATAGGCCTGAACTACATCTCACCACAATGCCATACAAAACACAATCAATTTTCTAGAAATAGGCACAGGAACCAATCTGGCTCAATGGACTGTTCCCCAAACTGGTACCTCTTCAACTCAAAGTTGGGGACCAAAAAAACAGGTCTTCCAAAAGTTGAGTACTAAAAAGCAGCAACAAGCACCCTGCTACACTTAATGGCACACATACTGAGCTTCACCATGAATGCAAATGCAGTATTGCATTCTCTTTTGAAGACGCAATATCCTTCCAGCTTTATAAATAAATGCCACTACTGCATTTCACACCCTGTAACAGCTTGCACCCAAGACAACCACCCCTTCACCCCACCTACTGATAAGAAAATATATTGCAACCACACATCTCAATCTTGAATTGCAAAAAATCTGGGCAGAGCCAAAAATAATGGGAGGTTAAAGGTTCAAAATCAGGAACATATTTTAAATATTGTTCTTGTAAACCTGGAAAGTTGCTGGCATAATACTTTTTTTGTTAGCATGCTTTTTCTAAAGGATATGAAGTCCGAAAATCAAATGTATGTCATTTAATGACTTCAGTCATCAATGATTTTCCAGAAAACCACAAATGTTATGAGGAATAGACCAAACATAGGAGGGGAAAAATGTAGACATTCTGTGAAAATCTGGACAGTTGACAGGTATGATTGCAGCACTATATAAAATTAATTCCTATGCATAGAATGACATCACTACAAAATGCAACAGAGGCAGGGAACTTAGTAAGGTACAGAATTCTGACCAAAGGTACCTTTCACTATGCTCCCCCATCATGCCTAGAAGTGATTCATAAAAATGTGTCTCTCATTAGCATGACAGCTGACTAAAGGTCATTACCATAATATGATAATGAGAGGATCTGAGGTAGCAGGTTTGCATGGATTTTAGGTTACTCCATTGCAGCAGAGATTTTCCTACAGTGTAATGACATTTATATATTTGTTTGTTTGTTAGTTTATTTTTGTCAAGGTTAATATTTTGCTCAGCATTTTAGCAAGGGGGGATTGTTGATCTACCAAGGGCACCTCCATTGTACTGTACATGGCTGATGTCCCAATGGGTTATCCAATGTGGCCATCTTTTATTCCAGTGATGCTGAATCACATAGACTCAGGAGGGGGGGGGGGTACTTTGCACATGTATTCCTTGCACAGAGTACATTGCCTACATAATGGGGTAAAACCAAGTACAGGTTTTCTATAGTCTTGCTTCACTGTGTAAAAATCTTTATGAATTGCCAATGACTTTAGTATGCAGTCGTATTGTGTACTAGCCATGTGCCTCTTGCACCAGAATTTACAAATAAGACCTTCCCTTTTTTAAGATGTAGGATGGTATTCATACTCATTATAAGAATGCGTAAAGGCAGTCAGAGCACTTCACGAAGAAGTGCAGCAGACACACAATTCATAGAGGTTATTTATACCAATGCACCATGGTCACAAATGGTATTAAGCAAATGAAATTATAATGAGATGCAAATGAGAAATTATGTAAAACAGAGTATGCTAATAAGTCCTTCCCCTGCCTGTTTGTAGTTCATAGTCATAAATTGAAATGTTTCCGCTCCATGCACAGATTCATTATAAAAGGCAGAATTGTGACTATTCTTTCTGCTTTGAATCCACAATAATGCTGTCTATTGCTGCTAGCCTAGCTACTTGCTGGTGTAAGATGCTTTGCTTATAGATCTATATTTCCGGTCGATGAGCACCGCTGGGAGCAAGCAGTTTTGGCTCAACCAAAACTGCTTGCACCCAGTGGCATTTGCCATCCAAGAATACAGACATATAGGCAGAGAGTAACACATTATAATTTTAAGAACCAGGAGATCCCTAATAGATTCAGAGTGGACAAGGATATTATAATGGTCTTAGTGAGCATGTATGATCCCCATAGGGGTATTGGTAGGATATATGGCCTTCTTATCCCTGTAGACATTTGCCACAGGGACCTTCCAGAGACAGACTGGGGACAAGCTGGGTACCTCACATGCTTTTGTCTTGAGGATATGTCACCAGTTCGCAGATGTACTGTTGGCAACTGTGGATCAGTACATCTACTTCCCAGTGTCACCACAGGAGAGAGGCAAGACTATGAGTGCCTTTTATAGGGTGGCACATTTCCCCTCCCATACTCAGTGTGATAGATTGCACCCATGTTGCAATTAGGGCCTCATCTGGTCCAATGGGAGAGTGGTACTGCAATAGAAAAGGCTACCATTCTATCAATAGCCAGGTAGCGTGTGATGCACGGAGGTACATAACCAGTCAGTATTCCCAACATCCTAGCAGTGCATACAATTTCCCTATCTAGCACAGTAGCTCATCTGTCACCTCTTACTGCATGATAGGATGCCCAGAGACCACCTTGTTGGTAAATGGAAATTTTTTTTTTACTATCACATATTTATTCATGTTAAAATGTAGTGCTTAATACTAAACCAATTTTCGTTCTTTTTTTGACCCTCACTTGCTCTTTTTTTCTTTTTTTTTCAGGTGATGCTGGATATCCACTGGAGTCATGACTCATGAAACCATTGAGAAATCCAAGTGAGGCTGCAGAAAAAAAATTTCAGTACAGCCCTGTCTCAGGCACACATCAATGCCAAATGTGTATTTGGAATGATAAAGAGTAAAGTTAGATACCTGGATGAGTCTGTGAGTGCCCTTCAGTATTTATTTATTTTATTTTATTTTTTATTTTACATTTGTTGACTGGGATAGCCCGACTGGATGCATGTCCATTTTCAGCGGAGGCCCGGGGAGAAAAGCTCCAAGGTAAACAGATACGTCATAGCATATTAGAGGTAGAATATTTACAGTGATCACATAAGCAAACAAGATAAACAAGTTCCAAAGGTTAGAGTTAATCCCGAGTGAAAATCAGGATTAAATTACACAGTAAACTGATTAACAGATTTTACACATTCTAGAGGAGAGTTAGCCAGGCTTGATACAACGACATAGCCAGTTTAGTGCCACATGTTGTTTGAGTCTAGTTTTAAATTGACCTAGGGAGGAAAGTAAAGTAATATCAACTGGAAGAGAGTTCCAGGATCTACCTACAAAGTTTGCAAAGAGAGAGAGTCACTGGCTGTGTTGTTAATTTTGCTCATCTAAATTAGTAGTCTGTTAGAGGATCAAAGCAGTCTAGGATTGTTATAGGGGGTGATAATATTTTTAAGTGCAGGAGTATTGTCTGGATTATAAAGTATTTTATAGGCCGGAATCAGTTGGTTATACTGGATTAGACTGGGTAGTTCAAGCCACCCAAGCTGCTTTAAATTGATGCAATGATGTGTCCTAAAAGACAGCCCAGTGTCAAACCTGGCAATGTGGTTGTAGCAGACTGAGAGTTTGTTAAGGACAGTCTTGTTTAAATTACAGAGTAGAGGGGATGCATACAGAAGAGTTGAAAGAAGGTCAGAGCGAGCTATGGCAATTTTAGCTTGCATGTATCCAGTTACTGCATGCAGGATGTTTACTGCACGTTGAATTCTGCACAACATGATCATGGTGATGAAGTGACCCATACTGTCGCTGCAGCTCCCAGTTCAAATCTTGCTATGACTAATGATGACCAGCTGGCTGTAATAGTAAGGGACCCCATGCAGCAGGCTTGTGCATGACATACGGCAGTGCAAATAAAGGAGTGGGATCTAGTCCAGAATTATGGACCATGACATTCAGGTTAGTGTTTCTTTTCTTGTAAAGAACACATACAGTATAACTGATGCATGCAATGATACTTGTGGTCTGTTGGCACTGTTCATCAGACATTCCCTCTCATCTTTAAATATTATTATTTTTTTTTATTTCAGAGCAGGTATTCATCTTATTGTAGGTAAAAGGCATGCCAGAGTACTCACTGACACCTATTCAATGATGTCATAAGGCATGATGCAAGGTATAATTATACATTTTTAACTGATTTTCACAAAACTCTGTTTAGATGGTGTAAATCAGTATGCATGTACTGATTCAAACCAGGTTGCAAAGTGAATAAAAATGTTATTTAATTATTTACATGAGTTCATATTTTGCACTTCAGGCTTTATATTATTATGTAATTTTTCCTCAGTTTTACTATTACATATTCAAAATTATTAGTTATTTCCTAACGTACTACTCATCAGATTATTTCATTTTCTCATGCACAAAAAGTTGTTTCCTCAGAAATTCATAATTCGTGCAGTGCTGAGGGTGAAGTGGTAACTAGTTTACATAGCAGGATAATCATGCATACTTTTTTATTTTTGAAGTTGTATGTTATGGTATTTGTCGGCTGTGACATTACTAAATTGTGATATGGTAGGCTCTTACTGGTGTAAATCAATGTAATTTGAATGCTATGAGATATCTCTTTCTTTCCAGATATTGTCTTTACTTCTAAGTAGTATAATAGTTGAACTTAAATGCATATCTTAGTAATGCTTTACAGTCTTCACACGTTTTTCTTTTTTCTTTTAATTGTTTTTATTAATATCTCATTGCCTTTACAGTTAAACATTGACATTGTGGTGTATAGGTCTAACTGTAATTGTGTGAATGGTGTAGCTGTAGCTTGAATCACAGCAGGTCAAAGTCAAATGCCTCCTACATGGCATCTTCTAAAGATAGTGTAGGTGAAGTCACATGAGATCTCGAGGAGGTACTGCCATGTAAATTGAATGGTGACTTGCTGCAATGCCATGGCCTACATGATGTGGGTTATCTTACAGGCATTGATCTGACAGAGCTGTGGGTCGAGACCTCAAATTAGAGGCTGGGCTATGTATTGATGAATTCTGACATGTTCTGCATGAATTTTGTTGTTTTAGTCCCCCCAAATAATAGGTTCACTTTCTTGCAAAACACTTGCAGCATGAAGTGATATGCCCCCATGTGTCCAGGCAGTACCCTGACCTATCCCCTTTCCAGCACTGACTCCTAATTGAGTTTGGTAAGTCCTCACTAGTGTACAAATGGAGGCACCCATGGATGTTTGGTGTGTAACCACAGTATGGAGCAATGTGATCATAGCATTATCCCTCCTCTCTGCCATTTCCACGTAGGCCGGGAAATCCTCACATAAACCCTGCAGGACTCTAACTATTTGTAGTTGACTTTCCATTGCAGTGCTCTGAGCACTAGCAATGTCACAGCACATTTGTGGCTGAGCAGCCAATGCTTTGCATATTTCCTGATGCAGCTGTGACAAATGCCTGCACCTGGCACCCTTTTGTAAAGGCATTACTGTGGATACTGCTGCATCCGAATTTTTGCCAACATCCATAAGATGTTCCTGGGGTTTGGAGATACTGGTGTAGAGGTGCATGGGTTTTCTCCCTGAACCGCCTGTAGTAAAATGTCACCATGTGTCTGACTTTGTTATCCAGTGTCATTCCTGCAGAGTTACTAATGTGTTGTGTGGTGTGAGATCCTGCCAGTAAACTTGGCGACTTTGTGGCAGTTTCTTCATGCTGTCGCACAAATATAACTATGTTATCATCATCATCATCATCATCATCACCATTATCAGCATCAGGCATTCTGCTGTGGATATCTTCTATATGTATTGGTGTAATGGAAATGATTGTTTCTGCTGCTGACCCTGTAAAGCATCAGTTGAAAACATTACTACTCCGATGGAGGGGTACATTACTGCATGCTGTGTAATATATGGTGGAGGACATTTGCCAAGCACACTGTGTTCATTAATACCATTATGTGCTGAAGTAGAGGGTTCACTTGTTAATAATAATTGTCATGTGTTACACTGAATCATTGTATTTCAGCCTTCTATTGTGTATATTTGTATATGTTAATCTAGTGAAACCAACCTTCATGAACAGATACCTGTTGATACTGTAGACATAGGTAACAGCCAGTGTCCAAACCACCTCTTATTATTCCAATACAATTAGCATCTGTCTCAAAATCATCCCCACAAACCTGCTCCAGTGGAGTAGAGAGATAAAGCCCTAACTACAGCCAGTAGACCCAGATTTGATTTGAGGCTCAGGTAACTGATGGAGTGGCAGGGAGGGATGGGTGTGCTCATCATGGATGGGAGGGCATATGTCAATGACATTCCCTTAGGGGAGGTGTAGTCCAATGTAGGGAGTTGCCCTTGAACAGGATTGATGAGCGTGGGAGGTAGAGCATGGAATGGATAGGGCATATAACAGATGCAGAGATAAACAAGCCACCAGGATGCCCTTAGGATCCATGATTAGCCTCAGCAATATCAGGGTAAGTCTGGGTCATCAGAGACAATCTGGTACACCCGGCAAGGACACGAGGCACTGGGGGCTGAGACAGTTTAATGATGTCCCAAGGGAGACCAAAAAAAAACCCTATGAATGGAGAGGAGGTATTTCTCATCAGGTGTTAAAGGAATGATTGTTGAAGGGCCCCTGTACAGCTATGCACAATTGCATTCTGCCTTGCCTTGGATCTTGCATATCCTACCATATTATTGTCCCTCTTCTTGCAATGAGTTAATGTGCAATTCTTCCGCCAAGAAAATTTGCATCCATAGAAACCTGGCTCTGTGCCTTTGTCCACTCAGCTGGTTTGGGACCCCATTTTCCAAAAAAAGGCATTTGCCATATGTCCTAATATCTACCTCAAGGATGTGAGTCTCCTCATGGCTAAAGTTGTGTTTTCTCTGTCTTGGTCCCTGCTGCTGCATCATTCATTTACCTAAACACCAAAGTTACGTACTGAAACTTTTCATTCATTCATCATCCTAAAACACAGCAATGAAGGCATGCCAAGGGATTCGTTGTGGACTGAAATCCTTTTCACCCCTTCCTTCTCTTATCCTCTCTCCTACACCCTCTTACCTACTTTCCACCCAAACTACTCTCTCATATAAAAAAAATGTTGTTTGATAAAATAGGTGGCCTACCCCCCCTGCCAAAAATATATTACCTCTCCTCTCGCTCCTCCTCCTGCATGCTCTTGATGTTTTTCTTCTGTGCTCCCCTCTTTCTTATGTCTTTCTTCCAGTCTTTCCTATCCCCCTTTCCATTCTTTAAAGTGAACAACAGGGTGTCCACATAAGAATACCCCTATATAAAGCACTTTAAACCTCTTTATTTTTAAAATATTAATAATAAAAGCTTTGTAGTCCACTGCCTTAACTCATATTCATGCTTGGTGCATAACCGCTTTTGTATTCAATATATGAATATTAAGAAATCATACCAAGCCTAACATTTTCTTGCAGTACTTAAGGATTAACTTTATCTACTTTACACTCTTGCCACAAATGGGAATGATTATGAAAATGCCTTTGCATTTATTTAGCATGAATAACCTGTGCTTAGTGTATTTGCATATAGGAATAGCAGCGCGGCACTATTCGTAGCTATCTGCTAAGCAAGTACAAACCTTGGGACTAATAATACGTATGAATAGCAGCCGTAGTGTAGCTATAAAGTTGACAAATACCAGATTAACATCTGGGTACTTAACATCATATCACAAGATCTCTCATGTTATAGGCAAAATTTCATGCTTGTGCAGATGAAATCGCTTAACCTTTTGTATTTTGGACTCGCTAATTTGTGAGAAGTTTGCTATTAAACATTTTTCCTAGTTCGAGTCGTGGTTCACTCGCTGCTTTACAAAACATAGCATAGACGGTGGGTTGCCATCTTACAGTTGGAGGTTAAGGTGTTGTTCTGTTCCATTTTTGTACGTATATGGTTAATAATCAGTTTTATAATATCATGTTCCACTACATGCAAAACTAGATGAATGCAAACAGTGGGAGTGGTAAGCACTAGGTAGCCTATCTACCACAAGAGAAGTGGTTTCTAGCTCCCTTTCAACTTTCTCCTTTAAAAGCCAATGTTTGCATGGGTTTGCACTCTGTGCAGCGGCACTAAGCTAGGGTAAACTATTACAGGTGCCAGAAAGTCTGCTCTTCAATTTTTCCCTTAGATCTTGCTAGTTCTCATCTCTCTTACATTTAACTAGCTTATTCGTCTAGCACTTCATCTGGTTTCTTGTAGCAATTATTATAGCACACATAAGTGCTAACAGCCCTAAACATCCTATAAGGAAACAGCTCCAGTACTTATAAATAATGACCATCCCTCCTGGCATATCTACAGGTCTGTTCCCTGTGCTTTCTCCTATTAACCTGGTGAACATGGGCATTCTAAGGCAGTGTAGCAATTGCCTCATGTACACAGCCAACCCTCTCCTCTTACCTCCCAACACTCAGACTTGTGAGAGATGCACTTATATACCCAAACTGGAAGACATGCACTCCAGCCAACCGGAATGGCTGGTCAAGAGGAGAAGGTCAACACCTGCACCACACCATATGGGACACATAGCACTCCAGAACACCTACCACCCCAGCTCTCACAAAAAAACACAAACCACACACCCACCTTCATTGAGGCTCTCAATAGAAATCTACCCAAACAGCAGAGACCTCCAAATCAGAAATGCACTCAACCACGACAACACAGCACAAACCACAAGACACAGCTCATCAGTACAGTGTGTCCCTCAACCTAAGCTCCTAAGACAAAACAGCTTGCCCAATACACTAATCATAGGTGACTTGATAGTGAGGCACACTGATGTCTCACTCACTGAGTTGAATAAGGAGAAGGTAACAGTCAGCTGTCTGTCGGGTGCCAAGATTTGACACATAACACACGCATTCAGATCCCTCCGCAACAAGTACAAGTATGACTCTGTCATTGTGCATGTGGGTGTGAATGACCTGAGGCGTACCTCCCTGGACTACATGAAAAGAGAAATGGAAGAGCTCTCGGATTATGTGGCCCAGACAGGTATGACCCTGTCCCTGAGCAGCATCCTACCATTGCCCAGAATGATACCACTGTACAAGCAGAAAATGATTGACTTCAACAAGTTTCTGCTGTCATTCTAAGGGGATCCAGTATCTGTCTGCTTGAGAAGACATGATTGACAGACCTCGATGCTTTGCCAGAGATGGCCTGTATCTGTCACCCACTAGGTTTTCAGATACTGGGTAAGGCTCTGGTCACCCCTATAGTGTCTTTTTTAGGCGATGTTCCAAAGTCCAAATTACCATCGTAACAGCTATAAATAAATGCAATCTGAGGGTCATGCTGCTCAGTGCTAGAAGTCTAAATCTCAAGATGCACTCGCTCGAAGCACTCCTCAAAATGGAGAACATCGACATTTGTGCTGTAATAGAGACCTGGTTTAAAGCAGCAGAAAGCACCCCTGTGCTACCAGGCTATAACTCATTCCACACCTTTTGGCCCCAGAAAATGGACCAAAGCTCCAAAGGCGGCGATGTCTCCATATTCATAAAGGATATGCACACCTCCAGACTAGTAACCCAGCATAACGCATCAGAGGTACTTCAGGTACAACAATGGGTAAGACGGCAATTCAGGTCATAGCCTGCTATAGGTCCCCAACCATGTCCCAAGACTCTCATTCCATGTTCCTAAGCACCCTGGAAACTATTAAGGTCCAACCCAACACTCTCATACTGGGTGACTTCAACTACCCCTTCATCAACTGGGAAAACTACTCATGCACCAATACACTTGCCCAGTGCTTCCTGGAATTCATTAATTCCAATGCGCTGGACCAGCTCATTCTTACCCCCACTAGAGGAAGCAACATCCTTGACCTGGTAATTACTAACATGGGCAACCACTGCTCAACACCAATAGTCAATTCCTCCCTGGTTAGATCTGACCACAAACTACCATGGAAATCCACATCTCACCCACACCACCAGCAAAGGTAACCACCATAAAAACAGGGGTGGCTAACTTCACAGCACCCATGCAAATAGAAAATAGGTGCATGACCACCGAATCATACACCAATGCACTGTACGAACATGTACATAAATACATGGAACTAGCAATACCCAACAGAACCAAGATGCTCTCCTCCAATAAAAGGAAGCCAATCTGGTGGTCCACTGCCATTAACAAACTCTACAACAGAAGGAAGAAACTGTTGCAGAAAAAGGTGAAGTCCCAAGCCTGGAAAAACTCCTTTATTAGCCTCAACAAAAAGTTGAGATCTCTCATCAAAACCTCTAAAGCTAGCTATGAAGGCAGAATTGTGGCAGACACTGAAAACAACCACAAAGCCTTCTACAGTTATATCAAGAATCTTCATGGAAATACCCAGATTTTTTTCTGAGTTACTGCACAATGGTACCTCCTATACTGAACCAACAGATATTGCCAACATACTGGCCTACAGATTCAGTGACAACTTTACCCCTCTCTCCCCCCTAAAGGACCAATCACAATACCGGAAGAATGCCAGGCACCCAGCATTACTGCAGCACAGGTTAAAGCTGTATTATCCAAGGCCAAGAATACACCTTCCATGGGATCCAACAATATCCCTGGCTGTGTTCTACGTGAACTACAAAGTGAACTGGCACCACACCTGTGTGCCCTGTTCAGTCACAGCCTCACCTCAGGCATTGTCCCTACAGAATGGCACACTGCTACAGTCATCCCTCTCCATAAAGGGGAAGCGACTATGGACCCTGGGAATTATCACCCCATTAGCCCGACGAGTCTGATATGTAAGGCTATGGAGTGCATCATCATGGACCTAATTAACAAAGATATAGGGAATCTCCAAACTCTGGATCCCATGCAATTTAGTTTTGTGAAGGGTAGATCATGCCTGGTCAACCTGGTTGACTTCTTTGAGTTAGTCACCAGAGTTGTGGATGAGGGCAAGGCAGTTCATACAGCCTATCTCGATCTGGCCAAGGTCTTTGATACCATTCCCCACTCAGGAATTATTGATAGACTCACCAAACTAGGCATCAACCCCTATATCACTAGGTGGGTTGCAAGTTGGCTCACAGATTGAACCCACAGTGTGAAAGTAGCAGACTCTAAGTCAGACTGCTGACCAGTCACGAGTGGAATACCATGGGGATCGGTCCTGGGTCCTCTCCTGTTTGGCATCTACTTCTCAGAAATCCAGGCCAACACAGATGGACTCTGGCTGATCAAGTTCACCGATGATTGCAAGCTGGGAGCCATTATTAACTCCCCAACTGATGTAGACATCCTACAGAAAGGTCTCACAGAGATCAACGACTGGTGTCAAAACCATGGCCTTAAGCTTAATGCCAAAAAATGCGTCGTCATTCCCTTTGGGAAAAACTCAGTTCCCCCTAATTACCATATTGATGGTAGCCACTGAACACTGAAGGCATTATAAGAGATCTGGGGACAAAGGTTGACAGCAACCTCTCCTTTGACCACCACATTGCCACTGTGGTCAGAAAGTCCTTCTATGTGGCACATCTCATTACCAAGGGCTTTGCATCCAGGAAGAAAGAGGTCATCATCTCGCTCTACTCTTCCCTCATTAGACCAGTCATCGAGTATAATGCTGCATTTGGCATGTACCTCACTAAACACCTGCAACAGCTGGAAAGGCCACAAAAGTACCTCATGAAGAGGATCCTAGGCCTTAAACACATGCCCTACATGGACAGACTCAAAAAACTCCAGCTTTTCTCTGTCTCATATCCTCTATTAAGAGGCGATCTCTGCTTGACTTACAAAGCCATGTCTGATCCAGCCCTGTTAGAAATGTTACACCTAAAGAAATCCCAATCCCTCCGCACCACACGCTCCAGGGACCTCAACCTCACTACCACAATCAACAGAACATGCTGGAGGGACAGGTTCATAACCCAGAGACTGCCCATGCTCTGGAATAGACTTTCCATACATGTCAACCAGAGCACCTCACTGTCCCTCTTCAAGAGAAATCTTGATGAGTGGATGGGAAACAGAAAGTTCACCCCGGGGATCAGTGGCTCTACTTGATAGAGGCACCAGGAACTAACGGCAGCATGATGCAAGGGCACTTCTAAGGGCTAGGCTTGTAAAGGCTCCAGGGCTGTTGACCTAGTACACCCCTATGAACCAATGAACCTATGAACAAAGCTACATATATGCAAGTACACTATTTTTCATGCATTGAAGGAAGAGTCTGGATAATAAAGTGTTACAAACAAGTACGTATTAGTAATATAGAGGAAAGTATTAGTTTAAGGATGTGCACACTTATGCAACCAGCTTATTGTACATTTTTTATTTTTTATATTTTTTTCCCTAACAGATTTGTTTATTTTTCAATTGAATTGTACAGGTTATAGGTCGTATTAAAGGTGGGAAAAGTTTTGAAATGATTTACTGTGGTCTCATTTTTTTATATCCCAAAAACCTGGCATTTTAACAGGGGTGTGTACACTTTTTATATCCACTGTACATATGTTCCAGCGACATGACAATGTACTGTTAATAACCCAGATACAAGAAACAGAGGAAATGGTGTCTAATTAATCTTTTCATTCTGTATGTTCAACTGTCTTAGTCATATAAAACATGCAATTATGAATGTGCATCTGTTAAAAATTATATTCACAGCAAGTTTTTCACACAGCCAGGAAAGGGTTTGTGCACGATACACACAACTTTACATACAGTATGTTTGTACGTGTTAGAGAATAATAATTTTTAAACGAAATGTCATAAAGCCCCTGTACATCAGTGAGGGGGCTTTGCCCCATGGCACTGCTAACTTAATATATTCACTCCATGATCTTGCTCCAAATCCAAGTATTTGTTTTACTTACAAGGTAGTGCAGCCTCATTGTTACTACAGTCAAACAGCATGGTTACAGCCTCCTCTCATTAGTACGGTCAGACAGCATGGTTACAGCCTCCTCTCATTGTTAGCACAGTCATATACCATGGTTACAGACTCCTCTCATTCTTAGTACAGTCAGACAGCATGGTTACATCCTCCCACATTAGAGGTGCAGATAGTGCAATCCTCCTGCAAAATACTGTCAGATATAGTTCCAGAGCTGTCCTCTGTGTACAGTCTGGTTATGCTTATATGCTTGTATGTATAACATACCTTTATTCATATATATATATATATATATATATATATATATATATATATATATATATATATATATATATACATACACATATACAATATTAATTCCAAATATATTATTTATAGTAATTATTTATTTAGCTGATTGTGTAAAGGTTAACATTATTTCATGCAACCATATGCAAACTTTAGTATTTCTTTGAAGAAGTCTCTGTGATAATCATTTTATATTGCCCACCTATATTAATTTTAACAGACTTATACAATTTATTCTAACTAATTTGTATGCAGTTGTAACCTTTTTGCAGTGTTTTGCACCATAATTAATTTTTATATTTATGTATGCTATGTGGTGCTTAGTAATAAATACTTTAATAAATAGATATTAAAGAAGATTAAAGAGTATGCATAAATGTACAATGAAGGTTTTTAAGGTGAAGCATGTTATTCATAGGACTTTATTCCAGGTTTTGCTCAAGCTACTATCTTACATTATAACTTCCTCTAGAAAAAAATGTCATGATGACATTGGGTTTTGGGGTTGGTATAATGGTCAAGGTGTTTAAATCACAGTCACAAGGTACAGAGTTTGATTCTCACCTTTGAAGCAGAAATTGTTTAGGCTTAAAATGGCCCATAAGGGCAACTAGTCAAGTACCTATCTATGAACCTAAGAAGTAAGTATTATTTTCTAGATACTGTTTCCTGCTGGGCCTGCCAACCATTAAATCCACATCCTATGAGCCTAGGCCTTTCATTCCCCCCATCCTAGATATTTCTGAAAGGGGGCAAGAGAGGGATTGGGGGAACTATCATACAATCAGCCATCACAGTGTTTATGCGCTCATCAGCATCTCAGCAATGTGGGTGGATATGTATGGCCCTGAACACAACTTTTATAGTTGATTTGTGCACATGTGTCACCACAAGGGCATTCTATATTCTCCTCAATGTGTTCATACCTTCTCCCCAAAACACACATACATGCACAGGATACCATCAGTGGCTTAGGATTCCAAACCCATGACCTCCTGATCCAATGGCCACTGGTATCATTCAAGCCTCCACTTTCATGGGAGCAGGAGGACCTAACTAGGACTACATCTCTTCCTCCCAGATACGGTAAGCCTGTGCAAGGCACTCACACCCACCCTCCTCTGCCTGGCACGTCCAGTGCCCAACCTACTATTTGAACTCGGGACATAGTTCAGGCTTCATATCTTTATATCACAGAGATGATCTCTCAGTCAAGCAAGTATAAAGCTCCATTCATTGATTTCAGGACACTGGCATTTGCACCAGCAATGATAAATCTCAACTGAGAGGTGTACCTCCTCTATAAAAATGTCTGCACAAATTAAACCAAATCAATACCCTTATTTGAAGAAGTACATGGGCAAATGAGGCCAGCGAAATAATGTGTCTAGAACAGTAGGCTCTATGAAATGTAAATTCTTTAGCTGTGAAAAGCATCTGCTCTATCCTGCATGGACCTTAAAGACACTTTGCAAACATCATTTTGTTAGTACCTTTATACATGTGTAAGTATATACATATATGTGCATATGTTTAATACAAATGTTCATGTGTATGTTTGTGTATGATACCCATATCTATGTCTATCTATATGTCTATATAGATATAATATATATATAGATGTAGATATATATATATATATATATATATATATATATATATATATATATATATATATATATATATATATATATATATATACAATATATGTATATATATATATATATATATATATATATATATATATATATATATATATATATATATATATATATATATATATATATATATATATATATATATATATATATATATATATAGGCATCTGTTAAGCTGACAAAATTTGATCACACAGTTCTTGAGGGTGGAAGATATGCCCTTTCCCAGAGAATGTGTGATCTCAAAGTTAGTATATATATAATTACAGGGGGTGTGGGGGGTGCAGCCACCCACATGGGGGATGGAGGGATGCTCGCCCCTCTTCAAAATATAATTTGTTTTATTATATTTCTGACAATTTTTGCATGAGCTGAGATTGTCGATCAGTACATGCGTAGCAGTGTGTCAATATTAGCAATGTCAGCATTTTGTTATCAGCTTTGTAAATTTATTTTATTTATTTATTTTACATTTGTTAACCGGGAAATTCCGACTAGCCCAGGTCCATTTTCAGCGGAGGCCCGGGGAGAAAAGCTCCGGCATCAAGTTATACAAATACAGTACATCCAGCATAATACACAAAACAGGTTACATCATGTATGCTGAGCATACTAATATAACAAGAAATTAATAAAACACTCCAGGTAAAAGAAGATATAGAACATAGGTAAAAGACAATGTCAGTTACAGTACAGCCAGCATAATACACAAAACAGGCCAGGTAAAAGAAGATATAGAAACATGGGTAAAAGACAATGTCAGTACAGTACATCCCAGCATACTACAACAGGTTAGTTACATCACGTGCAGAGTATAGTAATATAACAAGAAATTTATAAAACACAGGTAAAAAGATAGAACAGCATAATACACAAAACAGGTTACATCATGTATTCTGAGCATAGTAATATAACAAGAAATTAATAAAACACTCCAGGTAAAAGAAGATATAGAACATAGGTAAAAAGACAATGTCAGTTAATATATCAAGTAAGATTCTACAGTTAAAAGTACCCTTTCAGATGACCAAGCCTACAGGGGATCAGAGATCCAGCATGTGATCAGAGAGGAGTTTGGGGAGTTAATAGCAGTGTGGGTAGGGTTATGTGATACAAGGGCATAACCAGGTACTAAGAAGATGCGATTTGAGGAAGTTTCTGAATATGGATGTGGAGGGGGCAGTGGACACGGATAGGGGAAGAGAGTTCCAATTTCTGGCAATGGTGTGGGAGTAGAGCGCTTTCCCTGCATTATTGTTAGCCTTGATGATGGAGAGGAGAGATTTTTCACTAGATCGTAGGTACCTCTTTGCAGTATAGACAGCAAGTAGGTTGGATAATGAGGGTTTTTTTTCAGGATATTTGAGAATATGGTAGGCTGTGCCCAGCTGGTGATAGTTAAGTAGCTGTGGTAGCTCAAGCCATTTTAGTTCTTTAGTGCAGTACAGCGATGGGTTCTATGGGTTGAGTTAGTAGCAAACTTGGCTATTTTATTGTAGCATGATTCTAGTTTGTCTAGGTCACATTGTCTGATTTAGGTAAAGATTGGTGCTGTATATAATAGAGGTGAGAGGAGGTGGCTTTGTGCAAGAATGACTCTTGCTTTTTCTCAGAGAAAGGACTTATGCCTGTATAGGGAGCCTAGCTTTTTGTTTACTAGTTTTATGGTATGTGAGATGTGAACATCAAAGTGGAGATTATTGTCTATTTCAATGCCCAGAAGTTAGGTGTGGTTAGAAGAGGAGATGCTGGTGCCAGCCTTAGATGTTATGGTAAAAGAGATGTTTTTTTTATCTTTTAGGGGTAAATAGTAGCGGTTTTGTCTTTTTGGGATTTAGAATTAGTTGGATACCTGATATCCATTTTTCTACTGAGTTAAAGGTATCTTGAGTGAGTGTATGTAGGGTGGTGGGAGATGAGGCGGAGCAGATCAGGGTTGAATCATCCGCATATTGCAGGAGTGTGACATGTTGTGTAGAGCATTTGAGGTTATTTGTGAAAATAGAGAACAATAGTGGGCCCAGTATAGAGCCCTGTGGGACTCCTATGGTGGTTGGAAGTTGTGTAGACAGAGTTCCTTTCCACTGGACTGATTGTTGCCTGTCAGACAAGTAGCTTCTGAACCAGGCTATAGTAAAGGAAGTGAAGGATAATGATGTTAGTGAGTCTAGTAGAATGGAGTGGGAGACCATATCAAATGCTTTTGAGAGGTCTAGGAAAATGGCTGATACATATTTGTTATCATTCCTGTGAAGGTTTATATGATTAGTGAAGGATAGAAGGGCTGTGGTAGTGCTGTGATGGACGGAAACCGTGTTGTGTGGTAGATAGTAGATTGTGTGTGTTAAGAAATGTCATCACTTGCAAGTGGATGCATTTCTCAAGAATTTTGGATAGGGGGCAAAGGATGGCAATAGGTCAGTAGTTGGAGAATTCTTAGGAGTTACCTCCTTTATGGAGAGGAATGATGTGAGATACTTTCCAGAGTTTGGGTATGTAGGATTCTAGTATGGAGCGGTTGATTAGGATGGAGAAAGGATATGATAGGAAGTCACTAGCCATTTTTAGGTATGCAGCAGGTATGTTATCAGCTGCCAATGTCGTTGGCTTTAGTTTTAGGAGGAGTTTTTTGAGAGTTGAGGTGGGCACTGGTGATAGGCTGAAAGAGGGGGTGATGTGGGATAGATTGGGTTATGATTGAGGTGGACTGTTTTTCGTTATTTAACTGGACAGGGCTAAGATGGATTTAGTAAAATGGTTATTAAATTGAGAAGCTGTGTCTAGGGTATTGTTAGTAGAGCTGGGTGCTAGAGTAGTGGTTTTGCCTGGCTTTAGTAGGGAGTTAATGGCATGCCAGAATTTTTGTGGATTATTTGAATATTTCCTTTGGGCGCTAAGAAAATAGTTGTGTTTGTTTATTTTGGATTCAGCCTTGGCCTTGTTTCTAAGCTGTTGATAGTATTGCCTGGAGCTAGGGGGTTTGTCAGTTTTCCAGATTTTCCAGGCTTTATCTCTGGCTTTTAGTAAGGCTCTGGTGTTCCTACTTAGCCAGGGTGCATAGTTGGCTTTAACTCTGATCTTTCTGCTGGGAGCTAGACTGTTAAGGATGTTAGAGAAGGTAGTATTGAAGTAGTCTACTGCCTGGTCTAACCCAAGTGTCCATAGTGGTTCCCAGTTGCAGTGGCTTAGGACAGTATTTAGGTATTTTGGGGTAAGGTTACTGTCATCTCGTATGAGTTTGTAGACTACTAGTTTGGGGTGATTGGAATGTTTGTGGAGTAGGAAGGTGGGGACCTGATCACGTAGGTCATCTGGGAGAAAGCCTACTGTATAGTTTTGTTTGGGATAGTTGATTAGTGTCCAGTCCAGTATGGATTCTTTCTTTGCTTTCTTATCTAGTTGGTTCTTGAATTAGTTGAGAGAACTCATATAGATTGATATGTGTAGAGGGGCTGCTGGAGTTATAGGCTGCCCAGTCAGTGTTAAGGTCTCCTAGTAGGATCGTTTCCTGAGGTAGATTGTCCTTTGTCCAGTGTAGGATGTCTTCAATTATGAGTGAGTTGGTGCCTGGAGGTATGTAGCAGCATATTATATTGATCTTCTTGGTGTTTCTTATGGATAGGACAGAAAATAGGACTTCAGCATTTTGAAAAGAGGGTGGTGTGGTGTGCAGGAGCTGGAGGTTAAGGGTGTTTTTAAAGAGAATGGCTACTCCTCCTCCTTTCCTATTTGTTCTGTCAGATCTAAGTGTATTATATCCTGGGGGGGAGAAAGTCTTCATCTTGGATACTGGGCTGAGATTTGGGTGTTTCATTCAATTTTAGTACACCCATGTATCTGTGTGTGTATGTGTGTGTGTGTGTGTGTGTGTGTGTGTGTGTGTGTGTGTGTGTGTGTGTGTGTGTGTGTGTGTGTGTGTGTGTGTGTGTGTATATGTGTGTGTGTGTGTGTGTGTGTATATATATATATATATATATATATATACATATATATAATATTATATATATATATATATATATATATATATATATATATATATATATATATATATATATATATGGATCTAGGACATTTCACCGAAAGTTAAATTAGGGTGCACTTTTCACCGAAAGCACAATTCACCGAAAACACAATTCACTGAAACACATTTCAACGAAAGTGGTATATGGCCTTGTCCCCACTGTAGTGCGACCCTGGAGTTGGTATATATAGTAGGGGGGTGTGGAGGGCACCGCCCCCACATATTTTAAATGTGTTAAACTATATACATGCATACTTGCAATTGAAATATATTACTCTTATCCAAACATAATATATACTTTAAATATGTGGGGGGCTATGCCCCCCACCTCCCACCCCGATGTGTGGGGTGGTGTCCCCCGCACCCCCCTACTATATATACCAACTCCAGGGTCGCACTACAGTGGGGACAAGGCCATATACCACTTTCGGTGAAATGTGTTTCGGTGAATTGTGTTTTCGGTGAATTGTGCTTAGGGTGATTTGTGTTCGGTGATATGAGTTTCGGTGAAATGTGCATTCGGTGAAATGTCCTATATCCATATATATATATATATATATATATATATACACACATATATATATATATATATATATATATATATATATATATATATATAGACACGTATGTGCATGTGTGTGTGTGTGTGTCTATATATGCATATATATATATATATATATATATATATATATATATATATGTATATATCCTTATCTGTATACATACACACACACACACACACACACACACACACACACACACATATATATATATATATATGTATGTGTATATCACACACACAGACACATATATGCATACAGAGACACACACACACACATACAATAGATTCATAGATAGACAGACAGAGACAGGCTGACAGATGGACAGACTAACTGATAGACTGTGTCAATGTTCTTTTCTGGCTGACTAAATCAAAGATGGAGATTGTCCCATACATTTTATTTTATTTTTTATTTTATTTTACATTTGTTGACCGGGATAGTCCGACTGGATATATGTCCATTTTCAGCGGAGGCCCGGGGAGAAAAGCTCCCACAGAAGACAATACAAGAAATACAGGTTTAACATTAAACAAAGCTCAGAAGACAATGATGTTTCAATTTTCAGTACAGTGACTGGTTCTTTATAGAACTCAGAGGACCATGAAGAAACTGTCTAATGTGAAACCAACAAAAATAGGATAGTGGTCAGCATAATTTAGAATTTGGTTAAATCAAACAACCCTGGATTTCCAGGTAGGATATTGTTATGGCATGTATTTTCACCACTGATATTGCAAGATAAAAATGTTGCAACAAAGCTGATGACAGCACCATTCTACCTGGCTTGGAAGTTTTGTTGTTGTTGCATTTTTACAGGAATCCACATTAATGTGAATTTGAAACTTTAAATTTGCCGAATATTGCAGAATCATACCTGTCAACTGTAAAGATTTTCACATAATGTCCAGATTTTTGCCTCATGTTTGGTCTGTTTTTCATAAAATTGTGGTTTTCTGGCAAGGTAGTGGAAAATGATGAGGGATTGAAGTTATTTGCTTATGGATGGCTATGCTTTCTGTGAATATGATATTATTCATGTAGATTTAAGTCCATCAGCCTGATGGTACACACACTTACCAGCAGTTCTACACTCTTGAGAACAGGAAAAAGTACAAGAAGGTGTTAATCACTACTGTGCTTATATTTGTATGTTATTGGTACACTCTATACCGTTCTGGAGACTAAATGATATAGCATATAATGGGGTACCTAGCAAATACAGGCAGTTTATGAAATTCTCTAACAACTCTATAAAACACTTGTAAGTGCCTATGTATGCCTATACTTTTAAGGAACATTCCAGAAAAAAATGCAAGAATCAGTAAAAGTTAATACACTAAGTAGTCAAGGTGCATATTAGGACACAGTGTGCAATGTCCCAGAATTATATGGAATTCACCCAGTGGCAGTAAAGACAGGAAGCATATAAACAATGCAATCTTTTGATATAGCACATTTCAGAAACCATTTCAATATGACAACATAGTGCTGATTATTTGTTAAAAAGTAAAGACAGATTTAAACAAAACAATATGTACAAAAAGTCAAGGATAAGTCGGAGCTGTCCCAAAACAAGATGATCTATGGCACGGATGAAAAGGGAAAGACATTAGTTCCAGAATCACTTAGGATAGTGCCTGCAATGCTATGTGCAGAAAACGGAATAACTGAAACTACTTCAGCTAACTGTACATGGCTAAATGTCTTTGAGATCAATATAATTTAGTGTTCCAGACAGTGTATAACTTACTTTGGTTCCTAGTGTAACCTCAGAGTAGGTTATCTAACCAGGTGAGTGGGGTCTTCCCACTAGCAAAATACAGCCAGTTCAAGCTGTGAGCAAAGCATTGCATGCAAAGGTCATTTAAGTCACAACACAGATTTATAACACAGTTAATTTATGATCGATATGATACACTAGCAAGGACATGTCAAGAAACCAAACCACAGATAAGTCAAACAAGCATAATGTCCATGAAAAAAATTGTTTGCCTTCAAGGCATATGAAAATCATACACGAGTGAAAACACCACAGGAAAAACTACTAAGTAAAAGTCCAACTCATTTATTAAATGAAGCAACAAAAAAGAGAACAGATGAGCGCTTTCACGTACCAAGTTGATACTAATTTGCTTCTTCAGATCTTAACATCTACATTTTAATGACCATTTTATATAAAAAACTCACATTCAAAAGTAATAATCAATCAATTAATTAAACAATTAAACAATTAAATAGTTAATCAAAATGCAGTACAACAAGCATATACTAGCTGCCTAATATCTCTCTAGAACAAGGAGATGAAGCAAAAAAAAAAAAAAAAAAAAGAAGTGATGAGCATCTGGTACTAGAAGTGATGAGCATCTGGTAGTCATAAAGTACTTGTGTTTATTTATTTATTCATTCATTTTATTCATTTATATATATTTTTACATTGTGCTCTTTTATATATATATATATATATATATATATATATATATATATATATATATAGATATACATATTTTTTTTTTTTTTTTTTTTTGCTTCATCTCCTTGTTCTATGGAATGTATAGTTTTCAGAGTGACAGAATTTTAAGGGTGTTTTATTTGCTGTGATTTCCCATCACCAGGGTTTGCAGAGATATCAAGCAGCTAGTATATGCTTGTTGTACTGCATTTTGATTAACTATTTAATTGTTTAATTGTTTAATTAATTGATTGATTGATTATTACTTTTGAATGTGAGTTTTTTATATAAAATGGTCATTAAAATGTAGATGTTAAGATCTGAAGAAGCGTACTAGTTGGTACATGAAAGCGCTCATCTGTTCTCGTTGGACTTTTACTTAGTAGTTTTTCCCGTGGTGTTTTCACTCGTGTATGATTTTCATATCCGTTTAGTTCGTTTTTTGACGAGTGAACCTTTGGATTTATAGCAGCATCTAATTTTATTGGGTTTGCCTTCAAGGCAATAATAATTTAGCATTAGAAAATAATGATACAATATGTTTTGAGAAGTGTATGGTGTGTCATTTTGAATGGAAAGATTATTCTATTGCAGTTGGGATTGTTATAAAGGAAGCAGTAAATATGTAAATCATGACACTCACACTGCTTTTGCCTGCTGAGCAAGAATAACATTCAACGTTATACATTATAGTAGTACAGATGTAACAGTGCATTTTAAATAATTATGGAAAAACAACATTTGACATTACAGTGGCATTCCCAATGGAGACAGGGTAGTTTTAAAAGACCTGCAGAAATAAGCACATGACGGGGTAAGTGAACAGCTTTGAAAATCAAATGACATGCAATAAATACCAACATACTCTGGCATATTACCCTATGGCAGACTTAATAAGGGAGATTAGAATATTCAAAATATTGTTTAAAACGTGCTATACTCCCATCCATGGTTTGCATATCATTTTTCAACTTCTGCTTGCTTAGCAAATCAGCCATGAACTACAAGTTATTTTTGACTAATGGTACATTGACTATAATGTATTAACATATATTTTTAGTTGCACCTTTAGCATAATTTTAATATGCCAGTGATTACAATGCATTCTATTAATTTATCCCTGTATTATTTCCTTCAGAATGTAGTCTACCCTTATACAAGTGTAATATTCTCCCTGAAAGGAAATGTTTTGTAATTAATATTCAGTCACTCAGCTAGTCATTTTTCAAATACTGTATTTTCAAAAACATTCACATGCAAGGCTCAGAAAGTATATATAATTATTTTTCCTCAGGACACTTAGAAAGTGAGCATAGCTTTTTCTCCGAATGAATATGAAAGCCTGTTGGATTAAGAGTGATCCAGTACGCAACTCAACAAAATGCTATGAGTAAGAACTGATTAGAACAGTTTACTTAAGGGAATAAGAAATTTAAACAGACAAGCCATAGGAATGCGCAAAAATGTGTCTGCTGATGATGTGTGCTACTGCATTTTGTGACATTACAAAAAACTTGGAATATATTTAAAATCATATTCATGCCACCTGTTTTATCTCGTCTTACACAAGGGACAAATGAAACAAATTTGCACTATAGTTAATCTATATTAATGGTAAAAATCATACATTTGTGTATGAATTTTTAACCATGATAAAGATACTCATTATCAGAAGTTAAATTTTTTTTTTATTGTACTATTTTTGCCCCATGCCTGCTGACTGTCAAACCTCTAAGGGCTCATCAACCAGGCAGCCATGAGGACGCTTTGTGCACTCACCAGAATTCTGGCAATGAGCGTATTTTTTTTTAATTTGTGACTTTTATCCTGAGTGGTGATGTAAGCACTTGCATCATGATAGGGACTGCCTACACCCTCTCAGATCACACATGCATACTTCCAATATCAGCTGACAGCAAATACTATTACAAGCTTGGATGGCCATTCCCACATACACCAATTTCAGGATCTCATAACTACCAGGAAAGGGCAATCAGCCCTGACCACCATAACCAGTTCTTGCACAAAAGTACATCTTTCACATATTTAACCAAACATGCACTTTCACTTCATGGTCTATTATTTGAGCAATCGCCCAAATCAACTACACCTATACACATTGACAGATACAGACAGTTTCAGTTCAGGATGTTGAAAGTTTTGGTTAGCATGGGATTGGTCAACACCATTTGGTAAACTTCCATTTATCAGCCATTAAAATGGTGCGAGACAGCTAATTCCCTCTTTGGAGGAACCATGATACAACCCATCACAGAGTTTCAGAGATCTCATTTTTGATGGAACATATTTGATATAATGCATGTCGACAACATAGCTTTATAAGCATTTGTGAATATGCTATGGATGTGATATATATATATATATATATATATATATATATATATATATATATATATATATCAAAGTCAAAGTAAACTTTATTGTCATTTAGAACTACACATGTGTAGCCTAAATGAAATTTCATGCATCAGCTCAATTCTTGAGATTACAAAGGAAAGTGAAACAACACATGCAAGTAGAGGAATAAACATAACTAACAAATACAATACTATAATACATGAAAGAAAGAGCAGACATTTACCAACACTCACATACAAAAAGAACACACTCCACTGAGTTAAAGTATCTACCCTATTTAAAGTAATACAAAACACACTACAGATTGAAAAGCCTAAGTTATTTGTCTAATATTGCACTTGAGTGAGTTAAATATTATTGACTTTGACATAATAAATAAATATTGCACTTACTTGGAATATATGTAAATATATATTGCACAAATAAATAAAAATGGACTTATTATGTGTCCGGACCCCTGGAACTAGTGCCCAAGTTCAGAAGTCTAATCACTGTAGGGTAGAAACTGTTATTGAATCTTGTAGTCCTGCAGCAGATGTTGTGGTATCTCCTGCTCGATGCCAGATGCTTAAACAGTCTATGCACAGGATGCATGTTGTTCTGTATTATTTTAGTGGCCTGTAGGATGCTTCTTGCAGAATAAAGATGTTGTATCTATGGAAGACTGGAACCTGTTACATTCTCTGCAATCCTCTCCACTCTTTGTAGCACCTACTTTTCTGTAACTGTGTAGCTTTGAAACCACACTGTGAAGTTGCAGGTGAAGATGCTCTCTACTGTACCTCTACAGAAGGTGGAGAGAATATGAGGAGGAAGCTTAGCTTTTTTCAGCCTTCTTAAAAAGTGGAGGTATAGATGTGCTTTCCTGACCAGTTGGCTGGTGTTTCCCGACCATTAGACATGCTGTGATATTTGCACACCCAGGAATTTCATACTCTTAACCCTCTCCACACTCTCACCATTGGCCCTGAGCACTGGGTGGTTTGTTCTCCTTTTCCTGAAGTCGATGATAATCTCCTTGGTCTTGCTTACATTCAGGTCAAGGTTGTTCCCCTCACACCAACTGATCAGAGATGCCACCTCTTCTCTGTACACCATATCATCCTCCTTTGTGTTGAGTCTGATGACTGTGGTGTCATCAGCAAACTTGATGATATGGTTGGACTTGTGCTTAGCACAGCAGTCATGAGTCAGGATGGTGAATAAGAGTGGGCTGAGAACACATCCCTGTGGAACTCCGGTGTTAATCATGATGCACTTTGATGTGTTCTTACCTGAAAACACCCTCTGTGGTCTCTCAATCAGGAAGTCCAGGATCCAGTTACAGAGATGTTTACTGATTGCTAAATGTGCCAGTTTTTCTATCAGCTGTATTGGTACCACTGTATTAAATACAAAGCTGAAGTCTATGAACAGCATCCTCACATAGTTGTCTTTGCCCTCTAAATGCTCAAGGGAGATGTGTAGTGCTACTGATATGGCATCAGCCATGGATCAGTTAGCTCTGTATGCAAACTGCAGAGGATCAAAATCATGAGGTAGGCATGGTGAAAGATGCTTTTTGATTAGCCGCTCAAAACATTTCATAACAGTGGATGTCAGAGCAACTGGTCTGTAGTTGTTAGGGCTACAGGGAGTGGTTTTCTTAGGGAGTGGGATGATGTTAGCTTCCTTGTAGCATGAGGGTACTTTTGCCATAGCAAGAGAGGTGCTAAATATTTCCTTGAGTACTGTGCATAGTTGATCAGCACAGCTTTTCAACACCATGCCCAATATGTTGTTCAGGCCAGCAGCCTTCATGGGGTTTACTTTCCTTAGCTGTCTTCTTACCTCCTCTGTGCTGAGGCTGAGTAATGCGTCCTTCTCATCAGTGGGTAGCTTTACCGCCAATCTGCTGTGTCTTTCCTCAAATCTACCAAAGAAGATGTTTAAACTGTCCAGGAATTTGATGCAGTCCTCACACTGTGCTGACCTGATTTTGTAGTCAGTGATCTCCTGTATACCTTGCCACAGTCTCCTTGTATATTTCATGTCTTCATAGTGGCTCTGTACCTTTCTGCCATACTCCCTCTTAGCCTCCTTTATATCTTTCCTCAGATTACCTCTTGCTACACTTAGGGTTCCTTTGTTCTTAGCCCTGTAAACTGTATTTCTCTCTTTCAATAACCCATATACCTTAGGGGTGGGCCATGGCTTCTTGTTAGCTCTAATGGTGATACTCTTGGTATCTGTTACCCCATCAACACACACGCACACACACACACACACACACATATATATATATATATATATATATATATATATATATATATATATATATATATATATATATACATATGCGTGTGTGTATTTAGGTGTAATAGCTCAGAAGAGCAAATGTTATTTTTTTCTGATTTCTGCCTGCTAGCAGCTCTGCATGCAAGATAAGGGGAATGCAGGGTATGGAAACTGCCCTCTCCCTGCTGTAGTGTGATCTCAGACTTGGTAGATATAATTAGAAGGGGTGTAGGGAATGCAGAGGGACTTCTTCCCCTGTGCAAAACACTGCTCTTATTTTTTTTTCTTCTGATATTTTGTGTATTCAATCTAAAAAGATCAAGAATTTTTGAATGCTCTTTTGAGAGTTTGCTTATTGCTTACCTATATATATACATATGCTCATTATAAGTTTGAGGATCATAATTTCAGTTCTCAGAACACCACAAATGTAAGTGAAGCTAGGAGAACACATACTCAGTGGCGTAGCTAGGGGGGACGAGAGGAACAGTCCACCCCGGGCAGAACTTTTAGTCATATTTACTTTTGGTCACTTTTAGTCACATTTACTGGCCTTCTTCTTTAAGAACTCGTGCCACATCTCAGACATCTCAGACATCCCCTGTTCTTCCCACTCTCAATTTTAAAAAATCCTTTAATGTTCATGGATGGAACTGTAAGTGTTATTCCCCACTTTGCTGAACTGGGGGTGGGGTGATCACGGAACTGTAAGAGTTATTAACTGCTGTGTTTGTGTGATGTTATTCACTACTTTGCTGAACATGTGTGTGTGTGTGTGTGTGTATGTGTGTGTGATCATGGAACCGTAAGTGTTATTCACTGCTTTGCACAATGTGTGTGTGTGTGTGTGTGTGTGTGTGTGTGTGTGTGTGTGTGTGTGTGTGTGTGTGTGTGTGTGTGTGTGTACTTTATCTATAGATAAAATAATGAAATATAAAGTTGCTTGTTAGCAGCAACCTCTTCATTCCTTACATATCTCTTCAATGTGAAATTATTTAGATAACTTTTATGTCTGCAGAGATTGTGCATATTTACTGATATTAGTGGATTGTAATGACAGAAGTTTGAATAGACTTTTATGATGAAAATGTTCTGACATGGCATTTTTGACATTATTGGTTCATACATTTTGCTTCATTGCTTACTGGAAAAATGTTCAAAACAGTACATTTAAAACACACTCAAACAGGTATGCTGTATTATACAAGAAATTTAATTTAATACAATCAGGAAGGTGAATCAAAAAAGACATGTATGTTTGCATGGTCCTAAATAAGTGTGCAAGTGGACTATGATTTGAAACAGACCAAAGGTAAACTTTATCCGCCACTGGTCAGATGCATTTTGTTTTTGAATATGGGTTTCAATGCTGTTTCAATGAATGTGAGTTTCAAGGGCAGATAAGTTTTAATGGTAAGTCTGTTTTCATTGTGAAACTTCATTGCTTTGTTTAGCAGATGTCTATTAGCATTTATGCTATAAAATTTAAAATAAAAGTTTCAAATTAAATCCAAATAATCATTGTAGAAGTAAAGCATAAAACAGAATGCACATTACAGTCTTTATGGTAAATGGGGAGAAATGGCCAAGTAATAGGACACTGGAATGGCTGCAAGGGGGTAGGGCTGTGTATGGGGGGCCCCATTTGACCATTAATTTTCAAGGGGTGGCAAATTCAAAGACAGACCCATGTGGCACAAACTCTAGCTACACCACTGCATATAGTAATTCTGAGACTGCAATGATTGCAGCCTCTGGAGTAATCCCTCTTCTCAGAGGTACAGCCATCTCATAATTAGTATATCTCTTTGATGTCCAGAACAGCACATTCATAAGGAAAGCAGAGTTCATGTGTTCCTTATGAGTATACTGATCTTAACAGGAGACTTTTCTATACTCCTAAGATGAGTATATTTCTCAGTGTTTTTTAATTCTAATTTATAAAGTTCTGGTACAGAGACATGCCTAAAATCAACCAGCAAGGATGTATCAAAAAGCTGATATGATTTGATATGCATACAAAGTGAAATGGTCAATGTGGGATGTACAGAGCTGGAGTTACAAAGATTGTTTGCAAAAGTTATGAAAACTATTTAAATTAATGAGACAAAATAGAGTATACTGTCAAATTAGGGCCAGTGTATACAAGTAGGGGATATTACTAAAAAAATAAATTAAATTCACCATCATTATTAATCATTTTTTTTCTATTTTTCCACATGAATGGGGTATTGAATCAATTATTGCCAATTCCCATCTTAGAGCCACTCTCTTCCCATCTTTGACAGTCATGCCCAACTATCACAGGCCTTCCCTCACCCAATTCATCCATCCCTTGACTGGATATCCTCATATCCTCCTGCCTTCTTTCTATCTCTTCCAAACCTGCTTTGCTGAATCATCATCTGTTTTTTGGCACTGTAATCTGTTTTGCATGACCTTCTGTGCAAATGGCAACTTTGGCTTCTGCTCCTAACGCCTCATTTCTTCATCTGTCCCACATTATGTATTATACAGCCAGCTAGAATTTTGTAAATAATTATATGTTACTTGAAAATATTAATATATTAATATAGCTAAGATAAATAACTGTACCCTAGTTACTTACTATTAGCAAGGCAAAAATGCTAAAGATGGACGTTTCTGGGTCCAAAGACAAATACAAAATGCACAGACTTTGAGAGAGTTCCCAAATTAATATCAAAACATTACTGCTGGGTCAGCTGGATGGCATCACTATTTGTCACCTGGCTTAAGTTCCCAGGCTAACAGATGCCAACAGAATTTTTTGCATCTCTGTGTGAGAAGTACATATCTCTCAGAAGTTTGCCTAGAACTGGAAGTCATAAAACAGTTAAACACTTTTACATTTTAAACTAAGTAATTATTTCTGTTTTAAGGCAATAGAAAGAAACCTATAGCTGTAGACATCCTATCTCCTTCAGTGAAACTGAGAGATAAACATAATCATAAAACAATTCACTTATTTTCTTAGAGTTTGCAAGTTAACTCTGTTCTTTTCCAGTAGGGTACACTGTGGTTACATTCTTGAAGCTCAGTACAGAACATACATTTCAACACACACTTCTGCACCAGTAGTATAATATCCACATAACGTATAGTTCTCTTACATTTGCAAGACAAGCCTATGGATCATATTAATATTCACAAATGACATATAATTATTTATGAAATTCCAGATAGCTGGGCTGGCAGCTTCACAATTCTATATAAATCATATTAATATTTTCAAGTAACATATAATTATTTACAAAATTCCAGTCTAGCTGGGCTGGCAGCATTTTGGTTTGTCACACTGCCTATGATGTCCCTCCTCTGGGCCAGTGATCAAGAAGACTCAATCCTCACAACAAACAGGCACATAATATTTTAAGATGTAGCTCTCTAAATCAAGCACACTTTCCCTTAAGAGCACACAGGGCATGCACACTCCAGTCCTGGGACTGGGCTTTCTCTCCAAACCCCAAACAGGACTCCCCACTAACCACTATAAAGCTAAGTCCTTAGCTCGGTGTTCCAAGCCAAGTCCTCCACTATGCTCTCTGTGAAATCAGTGCTCTCAGTGCTCCTGTTTAAAGTAGATGTCACATGCACTCTCTTTGAGATTTGAATTTTTACACACACACACACACACACACACACACACACCTGCTCTGACAATTCCATCCAGACTATAAGGCTGATTCACTGCCACCAGAACACCCAAAGCCAGCTACTTTAAGGCTCTTACAAGGATACCCAATTACACTTATTAAAATGGATACTTATTCAAATGGTAGTGTTAACCAAACAGCAAGACTTTCTGGAACATGGAGATATATTTAATAATAAATAAGAAAAACATGATTATATTGAATATTTATTTAAAATAAACAGCAGAGTTTCAATCACGGGAAATATAAAAAAACAACACCAACGGAAAGATTCAGACAGATACAGAAAAAAACAATATTTAGCTAATCTCACTATATTTTTCTAACTGACTGAAGAATTAGGCAAGATGAACATGGATGAGTATCTTATCGGGTCCCAAAAACAAAGTGCACTTATCACATCTCCCACTAGTATTCAAATACAATTTCAGTGCTGTTCTCAGAATGACATCACATCTGGTCACCTAACTCTGTGGTTCCCACACTACCCTTTCACTAGAAACTGAGCCAGGATCTGGCACTAATATGTCACAATACTTCCTGCAGAAACTAACAAGCTATTCTCTGGAACCCCAGGGTAGCAATTAGTTCACCACTAAGGAAAACAGAGAAGGACCCCAGATCATTCAGACCTGTGAAATAAAATCTCATTTAATTTTAGGCTATTTTTCCCTTTCAGTATCCTCTATTAAAATATATACATTTCATCATTTACAACAATACAGTCTGACATACATGTATATTTCTTTTCAGGATCCACTGTTGATACATTTTAATACAAGCAACTTTACAGATACATTTTTAACACAAGCATCTCTACAAATCAATTTGATATTCAAATGACATAATTCTTTACAAAACATCACACTGTCTGTCTCAGGCAGTACATCTACATCATATCATGTTCCCTCAGCTGATCTGTCTTCACTGTATTTTCATACCTGCATTAAAATCATAACCAAATAGTTTTACCATCTTATACAGAACATCATGGCATAGAATTTTGTTGCTGATAGTTGGTATCTAACACACAAGAATTTCTACTATTGATATTGTTGGTTTAACATTTAGTGCTACCTATGCTTGTTATTCATCATCTGAAAGATCTTGATCAAAGAGGCTAATTTTTAGCAAATAAAATATATTTTTTTATCATAAACCTGTAATATAAATCAGTATCACCATCTCTAGGCATTTAAAACTAACACCAGTGTGTATCCCAGTGTCTAAAAAAATGTTTTCTTATTTCACATTCCTTGTAACTTGCATCATTTTTGAGTAATTGTAAATCATATGAGGTGTGTTTTCAACAGTGGAGTTTGGAGAAAAGCTACCCGTAATTGAATGGCTTCATGGCTTGAAAAATGTTAAGAAGCAAGGGGTTTAACTTGAAAACCTGTTGCTTTGAACTGAATTAAATATACAGTGTATATACATATGTAGCAGGGGTGTCAACTCACAGCCTCTCACCCCTCACATTAATAGATGACCCACACCAAAATTCTTTAAAAGTGTGAGAGTCT